>NW_006205516.1:1238054-1278848 GCF_000334495.1 Tupaia belangeri chinensis
GATTTCTCACTTTCTGTCTTTGTCTCTCTCTGTCTGTCTGGCAAATGCACATGCCCTATAGCAAAAATCTCTCCAAAAAAAATTTGAAAAAAAAAGTAATCAAATACTATTTCTTAATTACCTACTATATTCATCAGTAGATATTTATTGAATGCCTACTCTGACTTTGGCTAGGAACCAAAGCAATCATGGTAAGATAGACAAAGATCTTCTCTCATGGGCTTACATTCTAATCAATGCAAAGTGACAAAATAAATAAATAAATCGTCGTGATTTCAGATGGAGAGCAGAGCAGGGCTACCTCTTAGGTAGAGGGGTCAGAGAAGGTCTCCATGATGGGTTGACAATGGAAGTAAAACTTAAATGAGAAGGACCCAGGCTTTTGAAGAATTAGAGGAAGAGCAGTCTTGGGAAAAGGAATATCACATTAGAAGGAAACGAACCCATTCACTGGGTCTGAGGCTACAGCATGATGAGTGAATAAGAGACCAAAATATTTTTGTTTCATTCCTGGCATATTGAGAAGCCACGGGAAGTTGTGAATATCTGGGAGTGATATAATCTGCTATACATATTGAAGGATCACTGGGTGATGAGTGGAGAACGAGCTATAGGGAAACCAATAAAAACACTTAGGAGAGAAGTACAGATGCTTTTTACTTATGCTGGGGTTAAGTCCTGATAAACACATTATAAGTTGAAAATGTCATGCATCAAAAATGTGTTTATAGGGGGAACCAGCAGTTAGCGTAATGGCTATGTCGCTGGACTCCCATGTAGTCGACGGCGGTTCGCGTCCCGAACCCGGTGGCTTAAAACTCAAGCCGGGCACGTGTGTGTGTGTGCCCAAGATTCTGAGAGGAGAATGGAGGAGAAAGGATTGCGGCGTGGCCATCCCCCCTGGGGGGGGGATTTCTCGCTTTCTGTCTCTATGTCTCTCTCTGTCTGTCTGGCGAGCGCACCTGCCCTATAGCAAAAACCTCTCAAAAAAAAAAAAAAAGAAAATGAAAAATGTGTTTATAGGGGGAACCAGCAGTTAGCGTAATGGCTATGTCGCTGGACTCCCATGTAGTCGACGGCGGTTCGCGTCCCGAACCCGGTGGCTTAAAACTCAAGCCGGGCACGTGTGTGTGTGTGCCCAAGATTCTGAGAGGAGAATGGAGGAGAAAGGATTGCGGCGTGGCCATCCCCCCTGGGGGGGGGATTTCTCGCTTTCTGTCTCTATGTCTCTCTCTGTCTGTCTGGCGAGCGCACCTGCCCTATAGCAAAAACCTCTCAAAAAAAAAAAAAAAGAAAATGAAAAATGTGTTTATAGGGGGAACCAGCAGTTAGCGTAATGGCTATGTCGCTGGACTCCCATGTAGTCGACGGCGGTTCGCGTCCCGAACCCGGTGGCTTAAAACTCAAGCCGGGCACGTGTGTGTGTGTGCCCAAGATTCTGAGAGGAGAATGGAGGAGAAAGGATTGCGGCGTGGCCATCCCCCCTGGGGGGGGGATTTCTCGCTTTCTGTCTCTATGTCTCTCTCTGTCTGTCTGGCGAGCGCACCTGCCCTATAGCAAAAACCTCTCAAAAAAAAAAAAAAAGAAAATGAAAAATGTGTTTATAGGGGGAACCAGCAGTTAGCGTAATGGCTATGTCGCTGGACTCCCATGTAGTCGACGGCGGTTCGCGTCCCGAACCCGGTGGCTTAAAACTCAAGCCGGGCACGTGTGTGTGTGTGCCCAAGATTCTGAGAGGAGAATGGAGGAGAAAGGATTGCGGCGTGGCCATCCCCCCTGGGGGGGGGATTTCTCGCTTTCTGTCTCTATGTCTCTCTCTGTCTGTCTGGCGAGCGCACCTGCCCTATAGCAAAAACCTCTCAAAAAAAAAAAAAAAAAAAAAAAAGAAAATGAAAAATGTGTTTATACACCCAACATACCAAACACCATAGTTTTGCCTACCCTAACTTAAACTGATCAGAACACTTACATTAGCCTACAGTCGGGCAAAATGATCTGACAACATACATATAGGTTGTTTACCAATACAATCACCCGGCTGACTGGAAGCTGCCTCTTCTGGCCACTGCTGTCGTCCAACATCACAAGCAATTATCTTACTGCATGTTGTTAGCCTGGCGAAAGATCGAAATACAAAATATGGTTTCTACGGGATGCATACTGCTTTCACACTATCATAAAGTCAAAGAATCATATGTGAAACCATCATAAGTCAAGGACCACCTCTAGTCCAGATGAAAGATGATGGTAGTTTACACTAGGGTGGTTTAGAGAATGAGATGATCACATTCAGGATTTGCCTCAGAGCTCATATCAGCAGGACTTCCTGAAAGCCTGTGGGGATTGAGGAGAAGAAGAAAATCAAGGATAACACCCAGATTTTGGGGCTTCAGCAACAGAGTAAGTGATGCTGGCAGTCACTGAGATGAAGAGGAGAAGAGTAAGTGCAGGATTTGAGTTCAGATTTTTATATGTGGCGGTCCCACTCTCTGTGGGGCTGAACATGGTAAGGAGACAGTGAAATGTATGAGTCAAGTCTTGAGTTAATCCTTGCTAAGCATCCTGAGGGAACTGTGTGACGCGTATAAGACACAGCTTTGGAGAAAGAGTTAACACAGAAGGTCTAGTTGATCAGTCCTTGCGTGTCTCCAGGGTAGCCTAGAATTATGATTGCCCCTAAGCCCACCCTTGGAGATATAGCTCTCTGAATGTTTTTTATGTCACTAATTGATGATGTCTTCATGTTGTTCCTTATGTCCAGAGCAATGGGGCATGCCGTATCAGTCTGTTGGGATGTCTCAGGATTGTTTAGCAAGATTCATGATGTACTTAGGGTTTTTAAGTTTTATTTCATGAGAGAGAGAGGGAGGGAGGGAGAGAAACACTTCCAACAGGTCTCACACTGCATTCCTCCCTAGACTTCCCAGCTAGCCAGGTTCATGGGCCCATTTACCTGGCACATACAGGTTGACCAGGGAACTGAACCTGCAATATTCTATATGCATCTAGCTTCACTTGAGCAGCACATTACCACTGCATCACTGAGCCAGCTCTGTACTTGGTTTTGATGTTGCAGCCAGGGTTTCATTCTATAAATGCCTCAGAGACCCTGAGATTTGGGCAGGCTTTCCTAGGCACAAACATCTCACAGGTGTCCCTGTAGTTTATTATTAGTTGCTACTGCACAGCCCTGGATGGGTAAGGACTTGGAAGCCTGTGTCTGACCAATGCGTATATTTTTTCCTGCTGCCTTTGATCTGTAGCCATTGCTATAATAAACTTGAGTTGTGAGTAAAACCTGCTATTGAGTCTTGTGAGTCCTTCTAGTGAATCACTCAACTTGGGATGATTATGGGATCCCCAGAACACATTCTTGCCTTCTAAGAGCTTAATTTGTAGCTAGAAAGGAGAAACATACATGAAGCAACAGTGATCCAAGCAGCACTATATAGAATAATCAACCTGAGGACAGGGATGAAGTCTGTATTCATCTTTGCATCCCCAAAGAGCCCTGTATACTAGGTAGTCGTCGATAAAGGTTTGCTAAATTTAATAGCAGAAATGGAGCTTGCTAGATGGGTAGGATTTCGAATAAGCTAAGAGGAGGGCATGGCAACTGGAGAAAACAACTTGATGTGGGCCCCAAAGCAGGAACAGGCAGGGCCTGTTTGTAGAAAGCTGTCCTCTTACCCTCCCTGCTCCACAATGGCTGGCTCATTTGCCAAACAGTGTGCATTTAATGAAGTCTGCCACTTGTCTGGTATCCTTGTTCAAGTTTGCTGCCACGCCCTTTTCAGTCTCGCCCCTGTTTATTCTGGGCAGTGCTAATGATGAGAGGCAATGGACGGCATATTCCTTCTGCTCCTACCCAAGTCACTTGCAAGACAGAAAACTGAGGCTGAGACATCTAGTTCCAAATCTCACATCATGGATGGTTAGTTTGGCTGCTCTCCCTGTGATTCAGCGATTAAAATTCCAGATGGGACTGCAATGACTCTATTAATCCTGAATCCCATATGTCAGTTCCAAAATAAAAACTCCTAGAACTCTATGCACCTCTATTGTTACTATCTTCCCACATTCTCAGGGCATCTTTCAAATGAAACAGATGAATAATTACTTCACCAAAAGACATTCGGGTGAAAGGAGACATGGGCAAAGAGGAAGAGAGAAGACAGTCTAGGAAATGGATCAAAACATTTCTGTCTGTATGAGCAGAAAAGAGAATCGAAGATTTAGTGCCTAGACCCGAAAGATCATCTAATGCAACCATTGCTGCCACCCCAACCCCCACCTCACCAGCAGAGGAGAGATTTATCCCAGATCACGCAGCAGTCCGCATCTGATCCAGGACCAGCACCCAGTTTTCCTGATTCCCAGTCTGGGGCTCTACCACATCTTAGTGCCCTATTTAGTAGTCCTACAGCCATGAGAATCATCCCCACAGAAGGTGGATACAGTACATTTCCCAAATAACAGCCATCCCTCGGTGAAACGTGTTAAGGGCCAGAACAGGGAAGGGCAGCTAAAAGGCTGAGCCAAGGCATTGCAATTACAAAGGCTAAATGAGACATGTTTCTGACTGCGTTAGGGCTCTGCAACCTCACTGCTTCTTTGCTTTGAGCCAAGTCAATCATACTCTGTGTCATGGGGTGGGGTGGGAGGTCAGTGAGCGGAGTGAATAAAGCAGACCTTCCTGCTGGCAGAGTTGCATGGCCAGACTATTAATTGGCAAGCAAAGTGGTGGTGGAGGGGAGGGTTTGCAGATACACATGACGGCAGCAGAAAGCTCTGACCAGTGCCTGCCAGCTCACAGCAGCCAGTCAGAAAGCTCATGGCCATGCAAATGGGATAGGCTGCAAGAGAGGAATCTGTACACCAGCCTCTGTGCCCTGCCCAGGCTTCTGACCCAGAGGTGCCAAGGAATAGGCTGAGCTAGTTCATTACTACAGTGAACGGGAACCCAGGCAGCAACCTGGCAGTGACCTTCCTGAGGATCAAAGTCATTTCCTGTTTGAGACCCCCAGTGCCAAGCTGTACTCCCCCATAGCTCAGGCTTCCACAGAGGATAACAGGCAGCTCTTGGGTCTATTGAAAAGATATGAGGGAAAGCCTCTGGGCAGTTGAAGGGGCCTTGGATGAAGGTGGGAATGTGATACCTCTATGAGTACCAAATCAGGGAATGAATGAATTCAGCATGCAAATCACATTCCTGTGTAATGCCTGAGTCACTCACAAAACCAGGGCGTCAAATCCTTATCATAAGGCCAGCTGAAGGTACAGTGGGTAAGACGGCTAGATTCCACAAGGCTACTGTGCCATTCCAGTCCAAGAGCCAGTGGTTTGAAAAATGCAGTAGGTGCATACACGTCCAAAATCCCAAAAGGAGGAGAGATGGAGAAGTGATTGTTGCATGACCATTCCTATGGGATGGGGGTGTTTTCTCTCCTCCCTCTCTTTCTCTATCTCTGTCTCTCAGTCATATGGCAAAAAAATTATAATGATAACAATTTTTTTAAATCCTTGAAAGGTAAATTTCCACTATCTTACCTTCAAATTTACAAACGAGGGGCCGGCAGGTGGCATGGTGGTTAAGGGCACTGAACTCCCACATGGCCAACGCAGTTCGGGTCCCGGACCTGTGGCTTGCTTTCTCACTCTCTCTCTCTCTCTCTCTCTCTCTCTTCTCTCTCTCCCCGTCTCTGGTCAAATTAAAATATATAAATAAATAGGTAAATAAAGTTAAATTTAAAAAATCCTTATTCCAAAAATGCATTATAGTGTCATAACAGGAAATATTCATAATTCTGGTTTAAATGAGTACTGGCAGAGTTAGAAATAACTGGATTTGTGCAAATAAAACATAAAAATTTAAACAGTATTTTGGTGACATGTGAAATATACATGTCTATATTACATGTTTCCCAGATTTCTTTTTTTTCCCTACTTAAATCTTTTCCCAACTAACTCAGTTAATCACAATCACATCCTTCACTATGCTATGCTATTTTGTTTTTCTGTTTCTTCCCAGTATGTCAGGCCTGCAGCAAACATAGCTGTCAATTTGTCTAAGCTTCTTCCCTCCATTCTCCACTGAAATACTTCTTCCCATTGCTTCTAATCTGTAGGGCTAGGAAATCAGAATATAAAACTCTCTTCATATAGCTCAAAAGAAGCTGTGTCATGGGACCAACTGGTGGTGTGGTGGTTGAGGTAGCTGGATTCCACATGTCTGACTGCATGGTTACAATCCTGGACACACTGGCTTGAAACAAACACACCAGGAGCATGTGCATGTGTGCCCAAAATCCAAAGAGAAGAATAGAAGGGAAGGGATTGAGGTATGGCCACCCGTCCCCCCCAGGGGGAGTGCTTTCTCATTTTCTCTCTCTCTCTCTCTCTCCCTCTTGAACACGTATACGCTACAGAAAAACATTCAAAGCAATTTTTTCAAAAAAAGAAAGAAGCTATGTTATAAACAAAGCACTAGGAAAGTCTTGGAGAATAAGGTTTGTGACTTTAGTGTCATCTTTGTATGTTTGACGGAGTCTGCAACTGTTTCTTCCCGGGTTTGGAGCAAATTTCCCAAGAGCAGAGAGTGCCAGAAAGCTGGCCTGGGGATGAGTGTTGAGCTACTGATTCTGCCTGGAATGAGGTCATGCCTCAAGCCCCACTCTGCATCCTCCCAACTCCCTGGCTGAGACAGCTTTGAGTGACAGAAAATTGGGAAAAATAATTAGAACGTGAGGCCATGCCAGGTTCTTCTTTCAGAAAATGAAAGTGCTAACAAAGCAAGGGTAACACTGGCTTGGAGAATTTGCTCCAACCTCCGACAGAGGAGCACCTCTGCCCTGCTCCCAGGGGAACTGTAAGCACTGAGGAAATCAGAAAGGTGGTTTGTCCTGCTTAGGATGATGCTGAGGAAAATCCAATGACATAAAAAAATGCACTAACCAGAAACCCCAAGGGTGACTTTGGGAGTTTCATGATTGTAGCTATACTTGAGATTTTGAGATCTTCCTTAACAACCTTGGAAAGAGCACATGTAATATATGATACCATAGTTTAAAAAAATCACGTGGTCCATATTTTTACAATTTAGAAACTGCTTTCAGGGCCGGCAGGTGGTGTGGTGGTTAAGGGCGCTGGACTCCCACATGGTCGACCACAGTTCAAGTTCCAGATGTGGCAGCTTGCTTTCTCGCTTTCTCTCTCTCACTCTCTCTGTTCCCCTCTGACCAGATTAAAAATAAGTAAGTAAAAGAATAAATAAAGTTAAATAAAATAATTATTAAACAAAAAAAGGGGGATCAGCAGGTGGCATGGTGGTTAAGGTGTACACTCCCACATAGCAGACCATGGTTCAAGTCCCAGACCTGGTGACTTGCTTTCTCACTTTCCCTCTCTTTCTCGCTCTCTCTCTGTGTCTCTCTCTAGTCAAATTAAAACAAATGAATGAATGAATAAATAAAATTAAATTAAATAAATAATTCTTTAAAAAATATGAAAAAAAAAAAACTGCTTTCAAGCCAGCACCATAGTGCACTGGGTAAGTACAGTGCATCAGTAGCCAGATTATACATAGCTGACTGTGGTTCAGTTCTGGCCCCTGTGGTTTGAAAAACATGCCAGGCATAAATGTGTAACGTATGCCCACAATCTGGACAGGAAGAAAAAGTGGAGGACAAAGGATGGCAGCACGACCATATTTTTTTTTTTTTTGGAGGGGGAGGATCTCTCTCTCCCAAAAAAAAACTCTCTCTCTCTCTCTCTCTCTCTCTCTCTCTCGTGCATGCAATCTCCAGTAATTAAAAAAAAAATTAAAGGAAACCACTTTCATAGTCCCCCTCATTTGATGAGCTGTAGAGAATGCCATTCTCCTTCCTATCCTCAGCCATCACTTTCTACTTTAAGAAGTAATGCTCGAAAACTTGGTTTTCCATTGTCTATAACATCCTTGGCAGCTAGATGCCCACATCGTCTGTAGGTAAGAATTACCAAAGGATTGTGCTGAGAGAGGTGGGCCAGACCCCAAAGGCACAACTTTGCATGGGATAGAAAAGCAAGATTGTCTAGAAGCTGAGGTCCCTGCCTTCTAGGGACCTCTAACTATAGAGTTTTAACTTTGTCTGAGAATTCACTTCCACACAATGCACACTCAATCCTGCAACCTGTCCCAGTGTCACTTTTTGCCAAGGAGGTAATAATGCAGAATTCATAGATCATCATTTCATTATTTTTGTCTGGACATCAAAGAACCAGCAGGATAATGATGGTGGAAAAGTTATTTGTCATCTCTGAATCTCATTCTTAATATAGAAAGGGTAAAATTTGCCCCTACCTTGCTAAAGAGGTTGGATCCCACATGACCAACTGTGTGGTTCAAGTCCCAGACCTGGTGGCTTGAAATACAGAACACGAATGTTGTTTTTCAAGCCTAAACAGTGTGTGCGTATGTGTCCAAAATCCCAAGAGGAGAATGGAGGGGAAAGGATTGCAAGTTGACCATTCCCCCTGGGGGGTGCTTTCTTTCCCTCTCTCTCTCTCCCTCTCTGTCTCTCTCCAGAGAGCACACATATCCTCTGGCAACTTTTAGAAATTGCCCCTGCCTAGTTTCCAGATGTTTGGAAATGACAAAGTACTATAATGAAGTATTTTAGCTTTTAATATGAATTAGCTTGAATTGCTTGGAAAGATCATCTAAGTCTCAGAGATTCTTACTGGCTCAAAGTTTGGTCACTTTGGGACCAGCAGTTAGCGTAATGGCTATGTCACTGGACTCCCACGTAGTTGAACGTGGTTTGCATCCCAGACCCGGTGACTTAAAACTCACGCTGGGCGCGTGTGCGTGCGTGCGTGCCCAAGATCCCGAGAGGAGAACGAACGAGAAGGGATTGCGGCGTGGCCATCCCCCCTGGGGCGTGATTTCTCGCTTTCTGTTTCTGCGGGGGGGCGCATGCACCCTATAGCAAAAAACTTCTCAAAAAAAAAAAAAAAAAGACAAACTTTGGTCACTTAAAAATGTTATGAGAATGGAGGATCAGCAGATGGTGTAGTGGTTATGTTGCTGGACTCCCATGTAGTCAACCCCAGTTTGAGTCCCAGACCTGGCAGCTTAAAACTCATGCCAGGTGTGTGTGCACACATGCCTGAAGTCCATAGAGGACAAGAAATTGTGGCGTGGCCATGCCACCTGGGAGGTGATTTCTCATTTTCTGTCCACCTCTCTCTGTGTCTCTGGAGAGCGCATGTGCCCTATAGCAAAAAGTCTTTCTAAAAGAAAGTTATGAGAATGGAAGAGAAGGGATTATGGTGTGGCCATCCCCTCTGGGGACTAAGTTATTTTCCCTCTCTCTGTGTCTCTGGTGAGTGCATGCACTGTATGACACAAACTTAAAAGAAACACATTACAGAAATTTACACAATAATTCAAATCAAAGACACAGAAAAGGAGTGGATACACATGGGAGAGTCCCCAGTTCATGTCCTGAGGCCTCCTTATGTACACTGGGCATACACACATGCCCATGATCTGGGCTGACTAGGGTTGGCAGTGAATGTTAGTCTGGGGAGCCTGGGGGTGCTCCCCTTCTTTCTCTCTGTCTCTCTTTTATGAAAGAAATAAATGAGTATGCTTTAAAGGATAAAAGATATGGAAATGAAGAAAAAGCTTAGATTTAATATTGGGGGAGGGTTACTTAGCAAGGAAAGTGGCAACAAACAACAGGGACATAAAACAGGAAGAGAAAGACATGAAAACATAAAGGTGAAGAATTAAAATTTTGTTACTGATAAGGAAAGGGGAAATAGAAACAAAAACCTTCAAATGATGTTTTCCCAATTAGAGTTAAAAGATTACATAAGGAAATTTTAAATTGTAATTTCTAATTTACATATAAAGATATTAGAGTAAAATGTAAAAAGTGATGCAGTCCAGGGACTGGATAGTGGTGCGGTGGTAAAATACAGTGATCTTTAGGGCAGACCCACATAGGAAGGTTGCCAGTTCATATCCAGAGACCTGCCTGAGTACACTGGGCATGCTTGTACCCATGATCTGGACTTGCTGAAGCTGGGGTAGATTGCAATGTTGACACTCTGTTGGAAGATCTCTCTATCTCTCTCTCTCTCCCCTCTCCTTTCTTTCAAGAAATAAATACATTTAAATTTTTCAAGGTTTTTTTTTTTCTTTTTTTAGATTTTTGCCATAAGACACATTTACTCTCTTGAGAGAGACAGAGAGAGAGGGAAAGTCAGAAATCCCTCTCTTAGAGGGGATGACCATACTGCAATCCCTTCTTGGTTTTCCCCTCGGGATTTTGGGTATGCACATATATGTGCCTGGCGTGATTTTCAAGCCACTGCACCTGGGACTTGAACTATGGTCATCCATATGAGAATCTAGCACCCTAACCACCATAACACCTCCTGGCCCCCATTTAAAATTTCTAAAAACTTTTAACCATAATGAGTTTGGCAATAATTCTAAAGGAGATATGATTTCGATATAAGTAAGTTTCATTTAGGACTACAGAGTTTAGCAATGAACCCAAAGGAAAGGAAGTAAAGACTAGTCATCGCGGCCCTATTTCAGACACAGCCCTTCTTCACCGCTACCTTCTTACATTTCTGCCTCTTCCACCCTTTGAAGTCAACCAGCAAATCAATTAGTTATTCACAGAGGGCAACCTGCTGCTTATGCCTGGTGTAAGGGCCCTACATTTCAGAAAGATATATATGCCAGAGGCAAGGAAGCTGTGCTGCAGTTCTGGCAAATCTGTCCTCCCTGAGTCAATGTGCACTGAATCCAGCCACTCCTTTCCTAGGGAAGATACTGAAGACAGTAAGTGGAAAGTATTGCCTTAGTTTGCTCATCCCAGAGATTCAACGGAAAAATAACAATGACGGCAGCAAATTGCCGCAAGGGCTAGACAACTAAAGTCAGCAAATATCACAGGACTCTGTGTGTGTGTGTGTGTATGTACAGAAGGGTGCTTCTAAAAGTTAGTGAAAATTGAATTAAAGTATGAATTTATCTTGGTACAAAACAATTTTGAAATCCATGCAAAGTGTTGTTTTTTTTTTCTTTAATTGCCAGATGGCATGTGTGCTCACACAGAGAAGGAGACACAGAGAGCACTCCCCATGGGGTGTGGTTACAACACAGTCCTTTCTCCCCCATTTCTCCATCCTGTTGGGATTTGGGGGCACCAGTGTACACACACCTGACGTGTTTTTCAAGTCATCAGGGCTAGGATTTAAACCACCATCAGCCATGTAGGGTCCAGCTCCTTTAACCACTAGGCTCCAAGCCAGCATACATAATTTTTTCATAATGCATATTTTCTATGAATTTTTTAAGACTCCTTGTATGTATATATGTATTCATGTTTACACATACACACTAGTGTACTCTAGTGATTATGGATCAGTTAAACACTTTAAACCATCAGTAGAAGCCAACTGCTTTTTATCTTTCCATTTCCTTCTGGAAATTAGATCTTCATTTCTAGTGAAAAATCTGGAGAAGGACCACTACTCATCCTTCTCCTGGAAGAGGGACCATATTCATTTTCCCTCTCTCAGTGATGCTCAAGGACACTGGCAATTCCACTCACTTAACTTCATCAGAGGATTTACTACAAATTAATTTATAGTGAAAAGGCCCTGAGGCACTAGAACCCCTACAGACATAGGCGTGACCTGCCCTGATCTTGCAAGAGCAACTTCATAAAAAACAACTATCACATTTTCTAATCAGCATTCCCATCACACAAGTCAGACCAAAACGTGGTGCTAGAGTGATGAAGGGGTTTGCCAAGGGGGGGTGATTCTTTTTTTAGAGGGTTTTGCTATAGGGCACCTGCGCTAGCCAGACACACAGAGAGAGACATAGAGACAGAAAGCGAGAAATCACCCCCCAGGGGGGATGGCCACGCCGCAATCCCTTCTCCTCCATTTTCCTCTTGGGATCTTGGGCACACATGCACATGCGCCCTGCGTGAGTTTTAAGCCACCGGGTCCAGGACACGAACCGCGGTTGACTACGTGGGAGTCCAGCGACATAGCCATTATGCTAACTGCTGGTCCCACCAGGGGGGGATTCTTGTGTTCTTACAAGGGTGACTCTTGAGACAGAAGCAGAAGGGAAAATGTGTAGTTCATGGTGAGTGATGAGAGAAGGAAAGGAAAGGGACGGTAACTGAGAAACAAGTGAGTATTGCCTGTTCTATCTCCACTCTTCAAGTACAACAAGTACTATCTCTTAGACTGAAGAGGTGTTCACAGGGTAGTCTCTTACAGAATTAGAAAATCATGATCATGTGGTAGGCAGTTAGCCATGAGCAGGCAGCCCTAAGAGAAAAGCGAAAGGCTCATCTAGCTCCAGGCAACAGGAGGGCGAGGCAATTTGCCATCTTCCTTCCTTGAGGCCTGAGGGAAGCACACAGGGATGATTTGTAGATTTTTCTCTTATCAAAAAGACCTAAGCAAGCGTTTTGGTCAGTGCCCTAATTCCCATTACGGCCATGGACTAATTGGGCAGTCTAGTTGGGGCAACCTGGCTCACATTGGGTGTGCGCAATTAGGTGATCAAGTTCCTCATTCTCTACCTGTGAGGAAGGTGCGCAGGTGCAGGAAAAGAGCCTATGGATTCTAATTTAAAGGAAGAACATAGGCAGCGTAAGGGGCCTCCCACTAATGAATATTCATGACCTCTAGTAATAAAAATAACGGTTAACTAGTACAAAGCACAGTGGCAACCTGGCAATCTGCCCACCCAAGAACCTTTTTGGTGGGTGTACTTTCTTTCCTTTCTTTCCTATTAAAACTTTTCTACCTACTTCATTTGTGGTTGCAGTTTCATTTTGCACCTAGGGACAGATCTCTAATTTTAGTGATCTGGACCCAAAGAACCAAGGATTTCACAACGCAGCTCGACACTCTCCCATCCGTTAACAATCACTCATGCATTCCTTGAGAAGGAGTGAGTGGTAGGAAGTTAATGATCAGTTGGGACCCAGGGAGCAAACTTCTAATAGCCACCAAATCTACCAGTATGTCTCTACATATTCCAGTTATGCCTGCAATTAGATTGGGGCTAGGATATTAGTTCCTACCAGTGAAGTGTGTGCAGAAGTTGGGTGTCACTTCTAGGATGAGGCAATTAAAGCCTGTGGACTTCCAGATAAAATTCTCTCTGCCATAATGTCTCTGTGTTCCAGATAGTAGCATTACTGTCTGGGAAAAAAGCCAACCAGCATGCACCAAACTTCATGTGAGCAAAAAATAAGCTTTTGTTATTTATTTGTTACTGTCAGAGTCTAACCTAGCCTGACTAATAGAGGAGCCAGAGCAGTGGTCCATCTAGGATGGCAGAAACTTTAGGGCAAGAAATTAAGCTACCCTATTGAAGAGGGAAACTCTACCAGGATGATCAGATACATTTCGTAAGACAAAAACATTATTTCTGAGAGTTCATCCTGAAATAGTAACTTTAAGCATAAAGACCACCTCTCCCAAGGACACACATCTTCCAAATATAATAAAGCATCCAAATTTTATTGATTAGCTCACAAACTCTCTTTCTAGGCACCCAACACCTCCTGCACTTTCCATCTTACTGACAACACCAGACATAAATGCTAACTTACAGCCTCCATACACAGAACTTCCTCATGAATTTAGGATCCCATAAAAACCAAACGAATGAAAAAGGAGACCCAACTAAGTTGCACATGACCAAACTAAGCTTTTAAAATTTCTCTTTCAGGGCCAGCAGATGGCATAGCAGGTACATCACTGACTCCCACATGGCCAACCATGTTTAGAGTCCTGGACCCGGTAGCTTGAAACTCACACAGAGTATGCATGTGTGCAAGCCCAAGATCCCAGGAGGAGAATGGAGAAGGGACTGTGGCATGACCATCCCTTCTGGGGGAAGTGATTTCTCACTTTCCCTCTCACTGTCTCTGTCTCTCTCTTTCTCTCCAGTGAGCACACGGGCCCTAAGGCAAAAACCTCTACAAAAATTTTCTTTTTTCTTTCAAAAGCGAATTACATTACCAGTGAACATTTGAGAACTTATATACATACATATATTCTTCTCTTAGGGTAAGGATTCAATGGAAATTTGTATGTTTTCAAGTCCCTTCAGGTGCCCCTAAAGAAACTGGTGAGAAGGCCTGCCTGGTGCTTAGGGGGTTATTAAGAAGCCATGGCCTGGGCCCTGTATACGAGCTTGTGCCTACTCCGCAGCTAGAATCCGGCTCTGTTGAGAACAGATAGTCAGAAAAGTCCTTACATCTCTGACCCAGAAGCCTCTTCTGAGCATTGCCCAATGCTCCTGTTATACAACATGCGAAATAAATAATCAACCTTAAAAGTCAGGCAGCCAAAGCCCTGCTCAAATAATAAGCCCTTTTACAAGCTGCTTATCATCTGCCAAAATCAGCTCCAGAAGAACACCAGGAACTCTAAATTCTATTGTTCTCATTAACTACTTAGGGGAACTAGACAAGCTTCAGTGGCTTTATTGATTTTCCTGAGAGACAGAGGACATAAAGGTTTTCATCTTACCTGCACTCTGTCCTTGACCTCAAAAATTTGAATGTAGCTCAGTCACACCATCTCTGAGTATTAGCTGGAAAGGGGCCCCAGCCTTTTCTGAGAAAACACACCACTCTCTACTTCTCTCCTGATTGTTGGGGGTGAGTGGGTGAAGAATCTAAATGCCTTTTCAGAAAATTCACTGGGAGGGAGAGGCATCTGAAACATAGTCTTCAGCCTGTGACAATCCTCTGGCTTAACTACAAAAGGAAAGAGGAACTTTGCCCAAGGAAAACTATTTAAAATCCTGTGTGGGGCACTTTGGAAGGCCTGGTGGTACACTGTTGTCCTAGAACAGCTTCTCTGGGTTTCAAAATACAGGATGGGGCCTCTTGTTAAGAAAAATCGGTCTTGTTAAGGAAATCTGATGGGAGAAATCTGTTATGAAACTCATTTCTGAGAACCACAATAGGGATTTTGATATTTATTTTATATTAATGTCCCAGGACTGTCAACCCCCCCCACACACACACAAAGCTCAGCATTTGCCCCCTCCATAAAGCCTCACTACCTTGCCTTTCCCCCACTCTTTCTCTCCCATAAAATGGGTCCCTTCCTCTGCTAGGCTCTACAGATGGTGACTTGTTCACACTTGTTTCCTTCTTGACCTTATGGATTTTCTGAGTGCAGGGACCAAGCCTTATTCATCTCTGCATCCCTATTGTCGAACATAATCTATGGAATACCATAGCTGCTCATTAAATCATTTAATTAGTTATAATATTATTATTACTTATAGTCAACATTTGAGTGTTCAGTAACTCTAGTTAGCTTCCTATATTTTTTTCTCCTTTTCCAGATGAGGCAGCTGAGGCAGTGAGAGGTTAAATATCATGCCTAAACTCATCCTCCTAGTAAGTGGCAAAGCAACGATACAAATTAGGCTATTGGACTCTAGAACCTTCACAGAGTTGTACATGGGAATAAATGAACTCATGAAAGGGCAACAGGCATATGAAACTATTAAACACAAACTTAAACTGGTTTTATTTAGGAATGTGGTTTATGCACACAAAAATGTACTAACCACCTAGTACTCTGCCAAGCCTAGTGCTAAGCACTAATGATACAAAGATGAAAAATACAGTCATATTCCTCAAGGAAAAGAGAGACAAACAATAAAAGCTCACAGAGCACTTACCATGTGCTGGGTACTGTTTTAAGTACTTCACATGTATTAATTTCTTTCATCTTTACAAAGCCCCTATAAGGGCAATACTATTATTATTAAACCAAGATGAGAGACAAGAAACTGAGACACTGAGAGGTTAAACAATTTGCCAAAGCCAGCATTTGAAAAAGCACCCTGCAGGACCAAAAGATGGAGTAATGGTTACATCGCTGAGCTCCCACGTAGTCGACCACGGTTCGAGTCCCGGACCTGGCAGCTTAAAACTCAGGCCGGATTTGTGCCCAAAGAGTCAAGGGGAGAATGGAGGAAAAGGGATTGTGGTGTGGCCATCCCTCCTGGAGGGTGATATCCCACTTTCTGTCTGTCTCTCCGGCAAGCACATGCGCCCTATAGCAAAAAAATTCTCTTTCTGAAAATAAGAAAGAAAGAAAAAGCACCCTAGGCCCAGAGCTCATGCTCTTATCCCCTCTACCCTACTGCCTCTTCAGTTTATATCGACGCACAACTCTAACACAATGTGATGTTTAGTAGGAAAGAGAGAGAAAACTGCTATGGAAATGCAAAAAGTAAGTATTGATTTTGCCTGCGAGAGAACTCAGAAGGCTCTTTGAATGGAGCAGGTGACACATGAACTTGAACACATGAAAATAGGAAAGCAATTCAAGCAAATAACTGGCTACATGGAGACCATTAGAACTTGTGTTTTCAAAGCCATCCTTATGGAAACACAGAGCTAGGAAAGCAAGCCCAGCACTATACTGTCTTCAGTTACTGAGGTCACTTCTTACCAAAGAACAGGAAAATAATGAACCTGTGGCCTCAAATTTTATGTCAGTTTCCCCACTTGGTTCCCACTCCATCTCCCCCTTCTTCTCCTCTCCCTTCCATACAATAGATACTGTTTCTGGAAGGGAACCCACAGGCACTCTTTAATGTAACTAAGGCCAGACCTTCCAAAGTTGGCAAGGGAGGCTGGAATCGCCAAGTAGGTGGGGGAGACGGCTAAAGTTCACAAGCCCCATTTTCTCCACAAATGAAGATACTCTCTCTTGCTAACTACAGAGGCTCTGAGTTCAGTTTTGGTAAAGAGTATCCATGAGTTGCCTTAAAGTTCATTCTACTCATACCTGTTGGTAACATCCCCTCCTACATCTGAGGCTTGACTAATCCTCAAGGAATCCACTTTCCCTGAGGATTACTGGGTACTACCTCCAAGAAACACAAGTGAATAGAGATAAGTGGAAGCCAACTCCCAGTGAGTATTTCTGGAACAAACTTGCAATGAACTCTTCCATCCTAGATAAACTCTCTTGACCCCACACAGCATTCAAGTTATTGCCTCATTTCCCTGCTCCTTTTTACAATGATACCCTTCAAAAGATGATTCTAAACTTCCTGTCTACAGTTTCTTCTTCCCTTCCCTTTCTCTTTTGAACCACTCCAATCAAGCATTCATGCACGGAAACAGTTTTGATTAAGACCAGCAGTGACACTATATTGCTAAATCCTACCGAGGATTCTCAGCCTTCATCTTACTTGGTCAACTAGAATATTTTCCTGTGGTCATTTCCTTTTTCTTGAAGAGCTTTCTTCACTTGGCTTCCAGGATACCATACTTTTCTGGGTTTCCTTATACCTCCTGACCACTCCTGCTTAGTCTCTTTGCTTGCTTCTCCTCATCTTCCTAAACTCTAAATGCTGGAGTGCCCTAGGGCTTGGCCCCCTAATCCTTTCTAATTACTCTCACCCCCTTAGTGAATTCATCCATATCATACTTTAAATAGTATTTATATGCCTACACTCAAGTTTTTTATCTCCAATCTGTGTCACTCTTCTGAATGTCAAGCTCATATAATCCACAACTTATTTTTTTTCCTTTTTCTTTTTCTTTTTATTAGATTTTTGCTATAGGGCACGTTTGCTCACCAGAGACACAAAGAGAGAAAGAGAGCAAGAGTAAGAAGTCACCCCCCCATCCCAGAAGGGATGACCATGCCACAATCCCTTCTTTCCCATTCTCCTCTCGGGATTTTGGGCATGTATGCATACAAGCCCATTGTGAGTTTCAAGCTGCCAGGTCTGGAACTCAAACCACAGTCGGCCATGTGGGAGTCCAGCGCCTGAACCACTATGCCATCTGCTGGCCCCATCCCACAGTTTGTTAAACATCTCCACATAGATGTCTGGTTGACAGCTCAAATTCAAACATATCAAAAGCTGAACTTCTGATATACCCCCAAACCTATCTATCCCACAGTCCTCACCATTGCAGTTTGTAGTAACGTCACCCTTCCAGCTTCTCAGGACAAACATTCTGCATCATCTTGGACAGAGATGTTATGTAACACAATTCCAGGAGCACCAGTCACATTATTGTCATTGCTATTGGCTGTAGCTCTGCTTTCCTTGATTTCTCTCATGTCTCACATCCAATCTGTTGGTTCCAGCTTCAAAATATAGCCCAAATCCAACTTCCCAATTCTACCATTCCCATCCTAATCCAAGATTGTCCCTTAAACTGTGCTTTCTACAAAACAACCAAAGCAAACCTTTTTAGATATAAGTCAGATCACATTACCCCTCCACTCAAAATTCCCCAACGCTTCCCATCTCACTCAGAATAAAAGTCAAAGTTCTTAGGATGATCTATAAGACTCTGCATTTTTTTTCTCTTTCATATTTATCCCTATGTAATAAATTATATTTTATTTATTTATTTCACTTACTATTTGTTACCCATATATGAAAGGTCTTCAAAAAGCAGATATTGGGATCAGTAGATGACATAATGGTTATGTTCCTGGAATCCCACACAGCCAATGGTGGTTCGAGTCTCAGACCCAGAGCCTTGAAACTCACACCAGGTGTGTGTGTGTACATGCCCAAAATCCTGAGAGGAGAATGGAGAAGAAGGGATTGCAGTGTGGCCGTCTTTCCTCCAGAGTGATTTATCGCTTTCTGTTTTTCTGTCTCTCCATTGAGCACTTGGGTCCCCTAGCAAAAAAAGAAAAAAAAAAAAGTTCTCTCAGGGAAAAAAAAAGACAATATTGGGACCAACAGATGGCATAGCAGTTACATCACTGGACTCCCACATGGCCAACCACAGTTCAAGTCCTGGATTTGGTGGCTTGAAACTCACACTGGGCACACATATGTGTGTACCCAAGGTCCTGGGAGGAAAATGGAGGAGAAGAGATTGCAGCATGGCCATCCCTCCAAGGGGCAATTTCTTGCTTTCCTTTTCACTGTCTCTATCGCTCTCCAATGAGCACATGCACCCCAAGGCAAAAACTTCTATTAACAAAAGGAGATACTGGGACTAGCAGATGGCGTAATGGTTACATTGCTGGACTCCCATGTCGTCCACCACAGGTCAAGTCTCAGACCCGGAAGCTTAAAACTCAAGCCAAGCATGGGTGTTCACATGCCCAAAATCTCAAGAGGAGAATGGAGGAGAGGGGATTGTAGCATGGTCCTCTCTCCTGTGGTGGTGATTTCTCGCTTTCTGTCTCTCTGTCTCTCTGTATGTCTCCAGCAAGAGCATAAGCCCTATGGCAAAACTATCTCTAAAAGAAAAAAAAGGAGATATTACTTTCATAATAATACATATTATGACAAAAATCTATACACAGATTTCAGAACTTTTGCACCAAAATCAACTAGTCCTTTAATTTCATATTTTCATGAGATTTTTGAAGTGCCTGTGGATGGATACATGCTTCATGAGGTCAGGGACATGGCCTGATTTATTTACAGATGAAGCCTCAGCATCTATAACAACACCTGACACAAAATACACATTCAATATATGTTTGTAGATGGAATCAATGAGGTAGATTAGAAAGGGGAATATCTTGACACAAGGGCCAGAATCATACCAAAGCACAATCTGACAAGTGAAATGGCATTTGAGTAGCCAGCTAGTGCTGGGATCAAGTCAGGTCTTAGGAAATGTTCAGTTCCTACTTCTTACTATGTGTTTCCATTGTTCTGACATTTTGTCTGAGGAAGTCTTTCATCTACCTCCTAAAGAAAAATAAATTAAGCTATATATAGTAAAGAGCTCCCCCTGGTGGAAGCAACTCCATCAAAGCAATAGAATAAAAAATCCTAGGAAAAGGCAGGTGCTTGAATGCACAAAGGAAATCACTAGGGACAAAGGAAGTGCTTCCAACATTTCATTGGAAAAGTCCTCAATAGAAACAAGAGAAAGTAAAGATTAGAGTGAAAATATCTGGGGGAATTTATCAACTTATTTTATTGCTGAACCTCCTTTGCATTTGATGATGGAAAAAGTAATTCATTTAAAGTAGAATGCACCTTCACTCAAGAAATTTAAAATCTGGGACCCGGTGGCTTAAACTCACGCCGGGTGTGTGTGCGTGTATGCTGAAGATCCCGAGAGGAGAATGGAGGAGAAGGGATTGCGGTGTGGCCATCCCCCCGGGGGTTGATTCCTCGTTTTCTATCTCTCTTTCTGGCAAGCACACGCGTCCTATAGCAAAAACCTCTCAAAAAAAAAAAAAAAAAGCCTAAAAGAAATTTAAAATCTGGGGACCAGCAGTTGGCATAATGGCTATGTCACTGGACTCCCATGTAGTCGAACACGGTTCAAGTCTTGGGCCTGGTGGCTTAAACTCACACTGTGCATGTGTGCGTGCATGCCCAAGATCCCGAGAGGGGTCTGGAGGAGAAGGGAGGATTGTGGTGTGGCCATCCCCCCACGGGGTGATTTCTAGCTTTCTGTCTCTCTGCCTTTCTCTGTCTTTCTGGCAAGTGCACACGCCCTATAGCAAAAACCTCTCCAAAAATAAAGGAAGAAAAAGAAAAAGAAAGAAAGAAAAAAGAAAAGAAAAAAGAAGAGAAATTTAAAATCTGGTAGAGAATAAATCTAGTATGAGCACAAGTACAAAGCAATGAGCATAACTGCGAATGTGGGCTAAGTTAGAGGAATAAACTAAGAGTTATGACTTAAGGAAAGAGAGGGATTATTTTAGGCTGAGGAAATCCAGGAAGACATATTGAATAGGATGGTTCTTAAGCTGAGCCTTGAAAGACAAAAGTTTAATAAGAGAACATTCCAGGTAGTTACTTAAATATAGGGAAGGGCATGTCATGACCAAGCAGACCAGTTAGACTCTGTAAAGGTTACAATTGAGGTGACAACACAGAACTCAACTCTACCTCCCTTGAAAAGAGCAGAGTGATTAGCGAAATAAAGGTCCTTGGCAGAGGGAAACTCAGGAGGGAGTTATCTTCCCAAATGAGAAGAACACTCAAAAAAAAAAAAAAAAAACTGATGGGAAATGCAAATCTCATGATAAAGAGTCCATCTTAATTGGCTTTTTGGGAAAATCATGACAAATTTTTGCATAGACAAACTCAATATTTGATATCATGTTTGCTTTTAGTTTCCTTGGTTTCTGTGCCCAAAATCCTCAGAGGACAATGGAGGAGATTATGGTGTGGCCATTCCCCCTGGGGGGGGGGGTGATTTCTCACTTTCCATCTTAGTCTCTCTCTGTCTCTCCGCCAAGCACACACGCTCTATAGCAAAAATCTCTCTCAAAAAAGAAAAAATACAGCATGGCTCCCAACGACCTAATACATAATAGATGTTGCATTATCTGTGAAAACACTTACAGGAATGTAGGATCTATTCTGTCCTACATTTTATCTGAAGACAATGCCCAGGGACCTCCTTTTCTAATGAGGTTGCTCTTTCTTCTATTTCTTCCTGTGCAATGTCCTTCCCATAAAGATGTCAAAATGTGTCTTCAATCCATCCACCCTCTTCATCCCCATTACCATCACCCTAGTCCAAGCCACTATCATGTGTCCCCTGGTCTAATACAACAGTCTCCTGACTGGTCTCCCCACTGATACTCTGGCCCCTCCATAAGCCACACTGCAAACAAACAGCAGTCAAATCATTCAGGGATATGGGGAGTGGGACAGGAAGTAAATAATTCACATTTTATTTTCAACTTTTCACTTTGACATAATTACAGACTTACTCAAAAAATTACAAAAGCAGTACAGGGACGCCAGAGAGGGGGGAGGATGACCACACCACAATCCCTTCTCCTCCACTCGTCTCTCGTGATTTTGGGCATGCACGCACACATGCCTGGCATGAATTTTCAGCTGCTGAGTCAAGGACTCAAACCACAGTCAACTACATGGGAGTTCAGCAATGTAACCATTATGCCATCTACTGGTCCCCCAAAATTTCTAAACTTTAAAAAGCACTTAGTGTGCAGATATTTTGAAACTATATAAATATCTTGTTTCTAATCATACTTCATCTTCATCCATTAATTTTAGCATTCACTGGTAATTTTTGCTGGAACAGTTATTAGTGTGGTAACTGCCAAATGATGTTTCTATTTCCTTTATTCTTTCTACCTTGATAAATTGAAATTCTACTATAAGCAATTGCTTTTTCTTTTTTCTCTTTTATTTATTCAGTTATTGCCATAAACAAGCAATAATAATAATATTGACTCAAGAATTCTTATTTTATTCTTTACGTATGTTCTTTACTATCATTAGTTAGCTGCTTAAATTGTCCCATATTTCATTATTGTGAATCCCTTCAGGTTGATTCCTCCTCTTATTTCAATATGTGCTCATTATTCCATGAGCACTTTCTTACTTTCTGGCAGAACACATTCTAAGCTCATCTTATACTTTCCCTGCCCCAGCCCTTAAAATCACAATCAGTCATTTCTCCAAGAAGCCCCAGTTCCTTTTTCTAAAAGCCCATATTGTATTTACCTTTTAAAACTATTTTTTAAATATAATTTTTGACCTATGGATATGTAAATTGAAAAACTGACATGTGGATATGTTTATTGTCCAGTTCCTTTTATGTGAAGAATGGAATATTTAAAAACCAAGATCTGAGTGCTATGTGTGTTCATTGGCATTGGGGTGTCCTTGCTTCTGGGCCTTCTCAGAAGACAGTTAAGAAATATAAACATCTATATCTATTTCTACATATCTGTGTGAGTATAGCAGATATCAGAGGTTGTGTGTGTATATGTGTGTGTGTGTGTGCACATATTTAAAAAGTCCTCTTACTGGTAACTCTGATCACCACAAGGTTCATTCTAGTCTTCTATCTTCCTTATTTGTGACTTCTGACAGAGTGAAATCTGGCTCTTGTTACCCACAAATATTACTTACTTGCTCAATACTAGAAAATACATAGATTCAGAATTGCTAACCCATATCTCTGTGGAAAACAAACTTACTAATAACAGCACAGTATTTTTGGAGAGTTATTTATTGTCTGGCCTGAGGACAGTGGTTCTAAAGTCAAGTCCCTGGACCACCAGCATCAGCATAATTTGTTAGAATGATCTTGTTAGAAATGCAAACTCTTGGGCACTACCCCAGATCTATCAAATAAGAAATTCTGGTGCTGGGGACTAGAACCTGAGTTCTAACAAGCCCTCAGGTGATTGTGATCCATACCAAAGTTTGAGAACCACTATCTTAAAGTATATAACCGCAAAATCTGTTTTCAAAGTTGTCTAATGTATTAGTTACCTAGTGCTGCTTTAACAAAATAAGATAAATGATGGCTTAAACAACAAAAACTTATTTCTCACAGTTTTGGAGGCTAGAAGTCTAAGATCAAGAGTCAGCAGAGTTGGATTTTGGTGAGGCCTCTCCTCTTGGCTTGCATAAGGCTTTCTTCTTCCTGCATTCTCATATAGTCTTTTTATGTGTGACATACTCGTGTGTCTTCTTCTGATACAGATGCCAGTCCTATCAGATTAGAGCCTACCCTTATGATTTCATTTAACTTTAATTACCTCTTTAAAGTCCCTATCTCTAAATATAGTCACACTGGGGATTGGAGATTCAACCTATAAATTTGGGGGGAACACAATTCCATATACCTAGGTTAGTTATTTTCTCAGACCCTTTCACTGTGATTGTTATTCATTTGTAATACAGTTAAGTTTCTTTGTTTCTGTTTGTATTCCATTCTGAGTTCCCTTTCATCCATATTAATATTTTTTAGAGGTGAAACACTAGAATGGTTCTAAAAACCAGAACTATATACAAAAAGGTATACTCAAAAAGTGTCACTGGCCCATCCCTGGAACCCCTTTTATATTCCCTTATCTTTTCTATCCTGTTCCCATCTACCCCTGTAAACTACTAACCTTGTACATTTGGGGGTCTATCTTTCAACACAGGGAATATTGGTTTTCTATGGCTCTATAACAAATTACCAGTTACAGGTTTAAAATATTGTGGGCCTTGTCATGGTGGCACATGCTGCTAAAATACTATACTCCACAGACTGGATCCATATGGAAGGTTGAGGTCTGATTCCTGGTCCAACCTAAAGACTGGGCACAGAGACGTGTGCTTATTAATTCCAGTGAATTGGGAAGTTGAGGCAGGAGGATTGCAAGCTCAAGGTTTGCCTGGGCAACACAGGGAGACCCTGTCTGGGAAAAAAAGAATGTCGTGTGGTGGTGTGTGTCTGCAGTCCCATCTGGGAGCTGTGCAAAGAGGAGAGGATTGTAACACGGAGAAATAATAAAGAGAAAGAAAAAGAAAGAGAGAGAGAAAGAGAGAGAGAGAGAAAATAAAGAGAGGAAGAATAAAGGAAGAAAGAAAGAGAAAGAAGAAAGGAAGAAAAAGAAAAAGAAAAAAAAACAAGGAAGTAAGGAAGGAAGAGGGAGGGAAAGGAAGGAAAAGAAGAAAGAGAAAGAAAGGACAGAAGAGAAGGAAAGTAAGAAGAGCAGATGTATTATGATACAGTTCTAAAGGTCTTAAATGGGTCTCACAGGGCTAAATTCAAGACATCAGGATTGTAGTCCTCTGGACACTCTCAGCAAAGACTGGTTACTTGTTTTGTCCAGCCTCTAGAGGCTGCCTACATTCCTTGGTTTATGGCCTCTTCTTCCATCTTATAGATGCCAACACAGCATTTTCAATTCTCTTTGTAGCAATGACCTTTGCTTCCATTGTCCTATCTCTAGAACTTCTGTCTCTCCCTTATAACAGCCCTTGTAATTACATAGTATCCATGTAGATAATCCAGGATAACCTCTCCATCTCAGGATCTTAATCTAATCACATCTGCAAAGTCCCTTTTGACCCCTTGGGATGTGCTGGCTAACTTAGCTTTTATGTCAGGGTAATTGGAAGTTCATCTAGAATGACCCTGATTTAAACTTAAAGCAACAGATAAGGGGTTTACTAGATGACTAAAAGTTTCACTTCTTTGAGCTAACTATAACTTGTTTGAACTTTCTTTATAAAACATGATTCTTGCTGGGATAAAGCAGTTTCACTGTGTTTGTTGTTCGTAGGTTGAAGAGTTAGTATACTCAACCATTTTAAAACTTCTGGGTGCTTTGTCCTAAAGGTCAACCAAAGCATTTACCTCAGGAAATTAGCACCCAAATGGTTACATTCAAAGCCATTGGGTCATTGGGAAAGTCTATGTTTTTATATGCAAAAATGTGTCATGACTTTTCTGACAACCCAATATTTCATACATAGGAAATGTATGTATCTCAGATTTTGTTTAGTCAATTTCTTTCTTCACCTATCATTTCAGAGTCCCTGCTTTTCCTTTTAATTCTGAATGATCAAAAACAGACTCTAAAAAATGTGGCTCATATACACTTTGAAATACTACAGTCATAAAAAATAATGAGGTCCTAGAATTTGATAAACTGTGGACAAATATGGAAGATTTACTCTTAAATGAAGCAAGACAGCCTAGAAAGAGACCTGAGAGTAAGTGGAGAACAACTGGATCTGGATCCTGGTCAAACTTTAATTTACTATGATGATGAGAAAGCACATGAATTTTCAATGCTGGGTCTAAAAGCTGGCATCATTGCTGTCATTGTGGTTGTAATAATAGCAATTATCACTGGAGTTGTTGTAGTGGTTATTTCCAGAAAGAAGAAAATGGCGAAGTATGAGAAGGCTGAGATAAAAGAGATGAGTGAGATGCATAGAGAATGTAATGAATAACTACTGCAGATTAAAAATTACCTACAAGAAGGAAAATTAGGAAATGAAATTAGATTACAAATATATGAACATGGACAAAGAGAAGATCTTTGAGGATTGTTATTTCACTAGTTAACAACATATATTTTTAATAGTGAACCTGTACTGAAAAATATAAGCAGCTTGACTTGGATCCCGAACTTTCAGCTGTGAACTAGTGCTTTCAGGGACTTAAAATGATTTTCTGCTGAGACTTCTTCCTCACTTATTTCTAGAAAGGCACAAACCCAGGCTCATCTCCACATGGATCCTGAACTTCAGCTGTGAAATGGTGCTTTTGCATGGCGCTTGCATGCCACGCAGTTTTCAATTTTTGCATTTTAATATTAAAATCTATAGTTTTTTATTATCCTTTTTTCTTCTTATGTTTTATTTTCTTCTTCCCTTTTCTTTAATTCTTTTCTTTTTTTTAATCTTTAATCATTGGCTTCTCAGCTTCTACTCACTAAGTGTCTACACAGGTTCAAGTGAACAGGATCTAAACATCTGAATACAATTAGAGTCAGAATATTTCTCTATTCCCACTGATTCTGATGCACAAAGAGTGAGAATGGAACGGAAGAGAGATTGTAGATCACCTCCTCCTGTACGCCTCTGAACACTCAGACTAAACTTCAAGAATTAGAAGAACCGCACCATCCATCAGATGACTAGAAATCACCACAGGGTCACAAGAAATATGGAAAAAAAACAAGAAAATACCTCTCCAAGGAAAAATAACTACTCTTCATCCTCAGACAGTATGATGAAATTCATGGAAATGTCAGATAAAGAATTTAGAATTTTCATAGTGATGAAGCTCACAGAGATCTAAGAGAGACAATGAACTGCCGAAGAGGCAGGGGAAAGGAGCTGACAAGCCTCAGGAGGTGAGGAAATTCTTGCAAGATCTAAAAGAGGAATTACACACTTTAAAAAAGAATCAAATGGACCTGTTAAAGATGGAGACTATAATACAGGCAGTCAAAATCTTCCTTGAAAGTATTCAAAGCAGACTAGATCACACTGAGAATCGAATCACAGATGTTGAAGATAGAATCACTGACCTAGAAGAATCCACCACAAAGACTGAGAAAATTGTCCAAAAACATGAGAATACTATACGAGAAATACTAGGTACTATTAAACATCCAAACATCCAGATAATTGGTATCTAAGAAGGGGAAGAGACCTGTAAGGGCATTGACAATCTATTCCATGAAATCCTGGAAGAAAACTTTCCAAACCTACAGAAACATTGAAAGATCCAGTCCCCCAAAATACAAAGGACTCACAGTAGAATCAACCCAAGAAGATATTCTCCAAGACACATTATAGCCAGATTGAGCAAAACCACAAAGACAAGATACTAAGATTGGCAAGAGACAAACGGCAAGTTACCTACAAATGATATTCCATCAGGCTGACAGCAGATCTCTCATCGGAAACAGTGCGAGTGAGGAAAGAATGGAAAAATATATTCAAAGTGTTAAGGGAAAAGCAATTGCAACCACGGATACTATACCCGGAACGATTATCCTTCATATGGGAAGAAAAGACAAGAACATTCTCAGATAAACAAAACCTGAAAGAATTTATCAACACCAGACCAGATCTCCAAGAAGTTCTTCAAGGAGTGCTATACTAGGAAAATTCAATACAGTCACACAGAAATAAGACTTCAAAAACTAAGAAAATGGCCAACTTAATCGTGGGGACAAGTCTGGAGTTGAATATTATATCCCAGAATTTAATTGGGAAAATTGAATCACAATAAAAGATAAAGTACATGAGACTGAACTGACGAAATAGAATTTTATGTCTTTTGACTAAAACATTGTTGATTTTTTTCCTAGGCTTTGTTTTCTGATTTTAAGGATTTTTTTCTTGTCTTGAGCTGTCAATAGGTTCATGTATCCACTATTTGAACAGGATCACAACCTGTTCCCTGGCTTTAAGTTTTAAGCATATTCCTTAGCATTTCTTTGATTTATTAAAGTTAAGTGTGCTTTTCTTGAAATTAAAAAATATAGTAAAAATACATAATTAATGACCGTAGTATACTATATAGCATCAGCTAGATGCTACCGTATAGTGTATTCATTCTACTCAGAGTTTCATGCCTTAAGTCAGACATGTATTCATAGATATGTATATATAAGCAGAGCTTGGTATTGAAAGTAGTTAGATTATTTAAGAACTTTTGTGAATCGATAAAATGTGGAGGGGGGAGGTAATAATCTTGAAAATACACTAAATAGTTCTGAATGAGAAAGAATGACAATAGGCTCCTCACCAGAAATTATGCAAGCCAAAAAAATTTAATAAAGCACAATTTTAAAGTACTAAAAGAAAAAAAATACGATCAACTTATAATTCTATAATCAGTGAAAATACTTTTTAAAAAGGTTAAATAATATCCTCCTACATTCTAATGTTAATATGCTTCAGCAAACATATAATACGAGAAATGGTAAGAAGATTTTTTTCATAAAGAGAATATTACCATATAAAAATTTAAATATATACAAATGATTTGAAAATATCAGAAATGATAAATAAATATCTACATGTATGTGGGGAAAAAAAGAAAAATACAAGCAGCTTAAAATTGGCTTTACCAATCTACATCACAAGTGTCTTATTAACTAATATACAACTCAGAACTTGGACTTCATAGTTAAAATTATTTATGCAAAACATTGAAGGGTGCATTAAAATTGTTCGCAGTGGAGTTTGAATAAATATCTCATTTTGTGATTGAAAGCGGCCTTTCTGTTTAAGTCTTGTACATATAAATTTCTTTATGAATCAAGAAATAAAACATTTTAAACTATAAAACAAAACAAAACATATATATAAAGTTATGCACAGGTTAAAAGAGCAAATTGGTTATACAAACACTCTATTTCAGAGGGTGAGAGGGAAGGAATCAAGAGGAAAAAAGAAAAAAGGTAAAAGTTAAGAAGCACAAAATGGAAAATTATCTGTAGAAGATAATAGGTATGGTAATATCTTTGGACCAATATTCAGTGTATTCTGGATAAGAAAACTTGCTGTTTTTCATGGTGACTCGGAGGAGGTCAGCTGCTTCAAGGTGAAGCTGAATATCTCCTTCCCAGCCATGGGCTGCCAGAAACTCACTGAAGTGGATGATGAACGCAAACTTCGCACTTTTTATGAGAAGCGTATGGCCACAGAAGTTGCTGCTGATGCTCTGGGTGAAGAGTGGAAGGGTTATGTAGTCTGAATCAGTGGTGGAAACGACAAACAAGGTTTCCCCATGAAGTAGGGTGTCTTGACCCACGGCCGTGTCTGCCTGCTACTGCGTAAGGGACATTCCTGTTACAGACCAAGGAGAACTGGAGAAAGAAAGTGCTAATCTGTTTGGGGCTGCGTTGTGGATGCCAATCTGAGTGTTCTCAACTTGGTTATTGTTAAAAAAGTAGAGAAGGATATTCCAGGACTGACATACTACCGTGCCTCGTTGCCTGGGATCTAAGAGAGCTAGCAGAATCCGAAAACTTTTCAACCTCTCTAAAGAAGACGATGTCCACCAATATGTTCTACGAAAGCCCTTAAATAAAGAAGGTAAGAAACCTAGGACCAAAGCACCTAAGATTCAGAATCTTGTGACTCCCCGTGTCCTGCAACACAAGCACCAGCGTATTGCTCTCAAGAGACAACGTACTAAGAAAAATAAGGAAGCGGCAGCAGAATATGCTAAACTTTTGGCCAAGAGAATGAAGGAGGCTAAAGAAAAACGCAGAGAACAGATTGCAAAGAGACGCAGGCTGTCCTCCCTGAGAGCTTCTACTTCTAAGTTTGAATCCAGTCAAAAATAAGACTTTTATAAGAGAAACAAATAAATAAGATCAGCTTTCAAAAAAGAAAAAAGGAAACTCATTTTGTATGCTGTAAAGATATGTAAATGAATGTAAAATATATCAAATTTAAAAATTAAAAATAGTCTAAAACAAAAATAAAAATAATAATGAATAAAATTAATTTTTAAAAATTGACTATAGGTATCAATTAATTATTTAAAGCACTTTGCCTGAAACCATGTTGCTAAGAGGCTTATGATTTGTTACATGCTGAAAAGATCTATAGGACATTTCTTTAAAATGAAACCCTTGAATCTCATGCTGTATTAAAAGAATGTATTAAAAGAACACTATATTATGTCATTGTGGGGCTCGTTCCAATTAATATGGTGATAGTTCAAGATTATAAGGTACATTTAAAATAATGTATTAGGCCTTCCAAAATACCTCACAATTCAGTACACAACTGGAATAATATTATGGTGAAAAGCTGAATAATGTTCTTTATTTGATCTTTGCCACAAGGGCTGAGAAGCCCTGAATGGTGATTTTTCATCAAAATGTCCACCCTAGTCTGCCAAAGTCTGGAAGATGGAGGTGTTCCCCCATGGGAAACAGGTACAGTTTGGGAAATGGGAAAGAGATACAGTTTGGAAAAAAGAAAACATATTCAGTCTATATATTGTTTGCACAATTTTTTAAAGAATTATTTTATTTTATTTTATTTATTATTATTTTTCAATTTGGCCAGAAAGAAAGAGAGAGAGAGAGGGAAAGTGAGAAAGCAAGCTGCCGGGTCCAGGATTTGAACCACCATCAGCTATGTGGGAGTTCAGAGCCTTAACCACATGCCACTTGCTGACCCCAGTTTTCACAATTTTAAAAAGCACCAAAAAGCAAAAATTGACAGAATTTCCTTCAGTGTGAGATATGCAAAATATTAAATGATAAGGTATTTAGGGGCTATGGCTTATTTATTTATTTATTTATTTATTTAGAGAGGTTTTTGCTATAGGGTGCATGTACGCTCCAGAAAGACAGAGCCAGAAAGCGAGAAATCACCCCCCAGGGGGGATGGCCACACTGCAATCCCTTCTCTTCCATTCTCCTCTCTGGATCTTGGGCACGCACACACACGTGCCCGGTGTGAGTTTAAGCCACCGGCCCGGACTCAAACTGAGATCAACTACGTGGGAGTCCAGTGACATAGCCATTACGCCATCTGCTGGTCTTGGGGCTATGACTTTTAAGTAGTTGAAAAATGCCACAATAGAATTTCATTAAAATCAAGATATAAGCAAGGCTGTTCATTTATGAATAGGCTTGGAAATGCTAACCAATATAATTATACCCCCAAAATAAAACAAAGGATATACTATATATGGAAATATACAAATGCAAACACAGAAGGGCAGCAAATACCCTTATTGCAGGTAATCTATCTATCTACCAAAAACCCAAGAGGAGCTACTGAAAAACTATTAGAAATAAAAAGAGGGCTCAGTAACACCATTAGCTAAGAAAAATAAGTAAATAAAAAGGCTGCACAAAATTTAAAACTTCCTATAAAATACTAGTTAGAAAACACACAAAAGAAGGACAAGGTATCATTCATAGTTGCATAAAACAAAACCTATGAACAAATTTAGTGAAAGGGGTATAACGCTTGGACCTAGCAGGTGATGTAGTGGTTAAGGCACTGGACTCCCACATGGCTGATAGTGGTTCAAGTCCCAGACCTGACAGCTTGCATTCTCTCTCTCTCTTTCATGAACACACATGCCCTATAGCAAATTTTAAAAAATAAAAATAATATTAAATAAAATTAAACAAATAATTATTCCAAGAAAAAGTGTTTAATACTTTTTTGACTAAAATTCTATTTACAAACTTAGAGAGACCCATGTTCATGGATAGAAAAATTTAATAACTCAAAGATTTGTTTTATCCAAATTAATCTATGAAATTGGGTCCAGTGGACCCAGCCACAGTGACACATGCTGCTAGGACACTGCTCCTCAGGCTGGGATCACACAGGGAGCCCATGTTTGATTCCCAATCAAACCTACAGACTGGGCATTGTGATAAGTCACAGCAATTCAGGAAGATCATAAGCTTGAGACTGGCCTAGGCAACATAGCAAGATCCTGTGAAAAAAAGAAGCCAGGCATGGTGGCATGTGCCTCTAGTCTCAGCTGGGGATCTGAGTCAGGATTGAGACATCTAGACTGTCTTTAAGAGAAAAAAAAAAATTCCAGTGGAATTTGGGGATGGGAATATTATCAAAAAACTTATTTTTAAATTACCCTGGAATAATAAACTTGCAGGAAGGGCAGTGTCTCAGTTTGGGCTGCTATAACAAAGGGCTATAAACTAGGTAGCATTTTAAAAACAATTCTATTTCTCTTCATTATAAAGGCTGGAAGTCTAAAATGAGGATGCCAGCATGCCTGGGTTCTGTTGAGGGCCCTCTTCCAAGTTACAGACTACTAAGTTCTTGTGCTCTCACATGGCAGAAAGAGCTTTAAAGTCCTTTTTGTCATATAAGGTAACATATGCGTAGGTTCTGGAAGATTAGGATGTGAACATCTTTGGGGGTCATTATTCTGTCTACCCCATAGACTTTTTTCCTCCCAGCATGAGTACATTGTATTGTCCAGTCAAAGTTATTACCATATACATTATCATTGACAGGTAATTTTCCCTTTTTGTGTTCATTAAATGTTTTGCTTTGTTGTCCCCCTTGATTCCCTCACTCCTTACCCCCATTGCCCACCTCTCTCCCACACTGTCTCTAGTATCCGAAGTCACTCTCTCTCTATTTTTACACCTTCCAATCTTTCAGTTTCTGCCAGAGTGCAGACATTCTGTATATACTAAGTGGGGATGTACAATGACTATCTTTAATAGTATGGCTTTCTTCTCTTAGCATTAAATCTTCCATATTCATCCACTTTGTATCAAATGCCAGGGTCTCATTGTTTTTATGGCTGACTAGTATTCCATAGTGTATATGTGCCAAACTTTTTTAATCCAGTCATCTGTTTTTGGGTATTTGGGTTGATTCCATGTCTTAGCAATTGTGAATAATGCTGCAATAAACGTGGATATGCAAGTGTTTTTCTGACTGTTTTTTTATCCTTTGGGTAGATACCCATAGGTTTCTTTAATTAAATTTTTTACTTTTTTTAAAATAGAGTGATAGAGGGACTAGCAGGTGGCGTGATGGCTATGGCGCTGGCTTCCCAAGTGGCCAACAATGGTTCAAGTTCCATACATGGCAGCTTACATTCTCATTCTCTCTCTCTGTGTCTCTCACTGGTCAAATTGAAAAATAATAACAATAAATCAAATGAAATAAATCATTGTTTTTAGTAGAGGTTTTTGCTATAGGGCACATGTACTCACCAGATAGACAGAGAGGGACAGAGAGACAGAAAGTGAAAAATCATCCCCCAGGGGGGATGGCCACACCACAACCCCTTCTCCTCCATTCTCCTCTTGGGATCTTGGGCACACATGCACACGCTCCCAGCGCGAGTTTAAGTCACTGGGTCCGGGACTCGAACTGCGGCCGACTACATGGGAGTCCAGCAACATAGCCATTATGCCAACTGCTGGTCCCAGAAATAAATAACTTTAAAAACACAGTGATAGATCATGTAGCTTTCCTTTTTTTTTTTTTTTCATTTATTTTACATTCAATCACTGTGTAACATTACAATATACCAAATGAATTTTCCCATTCTGAATAAATTATCTATTGGTGCAAATATATTACCATACATATTATCACCAACAGATCACTTTTATTTTTGTGTTTCTTAGCGGTTTTGCTTCTTTCCCCCCTTGATTCTCTCCCTCTCATCCTGCCCCATTTCCCATCCTCTTCCCACACTGTCCCTAGTAACCACAGTTGCTCTCTCTACTTTTTAAAAAAATAATTATTTATTTTATTTAATTTATTCATTCATTTACTTTTTATTTGACCAGAAAGAGACAGAGGGTGAGAGTGAGAGAGGACGTGAGAAAGCAAACCACCAGATTCAGGACTCGAAACCTGGTTGGCCATGTGGGAGTGTCCAGTGCCTTAACCACCACAGTACCTGCTGGTCCCAACCTCTCTACTTTTATACCTTCTAATCTTTCAGTTTCTGCCATAGAAGGCAGACATTTGGTATATATTGAGTGGGGACATGAAATGCCTTTCTTTCATAGTCTGGCTTGCTTTGCTTAGCTGTAAATCTTCCATATTCATCCCACTTTCTATCAAATGCCAGGGTCTCATTGTTTTTCAGAGCTGAGTAGTTTTCTGTACTGTATATGTGCCACACTTTTTCAATCCATTCATCTGTTCACTCTCCTTCTTGAAACTGTTAAATGGCTTCCCTCTGCTCTTAGAATGAGTCCAGCTATTTTACCTTTAGCTTCCTTGCCTTCTTCATTCCTTCAACATGCCAAATCCTTTCTGACTTCAGAGCCTTTGCACTTACTATTCCTCTACCTAGAATATTCTTTCTCTAGCGCTTGTCACAGTCAACTCATTCTCCCAATCTTATCTCAAATGTGACCTCTTCAAGAAGCTATCTCTGATCACCAGATATATAATAGCCTGTGTTAATTACTCTGACTTAGCCTATTTATTTCTTTATAATTTATCACTGTCTTAATATAGTCTTATATATCAGCTTATGGGTTTATTGACCTGTCTTTCCCACTAGAATGTAGTCTCCATGAGAGCAGAGACCATGCTGTATTCCTAACAGCTAGCATAATATCTGGCATGCACTTAATAAGTGAATCACTTATGTTCCAATAAGCATTGAAATCATTGATGTTCCAGTCTGGTTGGACAATGAAGGATAAGTGTGTTGCTGGTCTAAAGGACTTAAAAGAACAACCTCCCATTATTTTAGGTGCCGCTGATACAGACTTTCACCATTCCCAGTACAATCCAAACGACTGCCTATATGGAATTCATTCACTCACTAAGCAAGTATTTACTGAATAGCTAATATATACTCACTTAAGCCTCAGAAAAAAACCTATGAGATAGCTACTAATATTATCATCCTCATTTTACAGATGGGGAAAATAAGACTCAGAGAATTAGCACATAGCTAGTGAGCTACTATATATGAGTACATAGCTAGTAAGCTACTATATAAAGAGTCTTCAAAAAGTTCATAGAAAATGTATGCTATGAAAAAAACTATGCATAGACTTCAAAATTTTTTGCACCAAAATAAACTTGTGCTTTACTTCTGTTTTTCTCATTTTTCTGTAAACTTGTTGAAGTAGCCTCATATCCTGGGCATTATGCTGAGCTCAGAGGACATACTAAGGAAAAAGTAAGCATGGTCCTTGCACAGGCAGTGAAATCAGGGTAGGAAGTCAGAGGAGGCTTCTGGGAGGAAGTGGCACTCAATCTAAATTTGAAGTATAAGTGGATCTTGGCTAGATAAACAAAACACCATCGATTGGGTAGTTATCAATAGTCTTCACAGAATAGCACTTACCTTGATGAATTTTCTGATTTTTTATGGTCTGGCCTTCACTTCCTCTTTGTGGGATAAGAAATCCAACCTAGAGTCATCTGAAATTGGAAATATTGATACATGCTAATAAAGCTCAAAAGAGAATGAAGTAATAAATCAGAATGTCAATTTGTTAATCTAAATGGAAGTGGGCATTCTCTCCCCACAGGCATGCCTACTGAGTTTTCTAGTGAGCCTAGAACAAGGGGCCGCAAACTTTTTCTTTAAAAAGCCAGAAGACCAGCCTTACTGTGCAGTCTGTAACATACTGGGCTGTAGTATTTGAAGCCATATGGCTGACCAGGGTTCAGATCCCCAACATTGGTCTGAAAATATACTGGAGACACACACTATGATCTTGAGGAGCAAGAGGGCTAGCGGAAGGGGCTCACAGCATGATGAGACTCTGTCAAGGTCTTGATCTCGCTCTCTCTTCTTGTGTGTGTGCTCTCTATTATAAAAATATAAAGAACCAGAGGCTTCAAGGTTCATATATAGTCTCTGTAAAAACTATTCAGCTCGGGGGACCCGTAGATGGCATAATGGATATGTCACTGGACTCCAACGTAGTCAACTGTGGTTCGAGATTCGGACCTTGTGGCTTAAAACTCATGCTGGGCGTGTGTGTGTGTGCATGCCCAAAATCCCAAGTGGAGACTGGAGGAATAGAGATTATGGTGTGGCCATCCCCACTGGGAGGTGATTTCTCACTTTCTGTCTCTCTTGTTTCTCCAGAGAGTGCACATGCCCTGTAGCAAAAATCTGTCTCAAAAAACAAACAAACAAACAAACAAAAAAAAACAACTATTCAACTCTGCCATTATAGGGCAAAAACAGTGACAGATAATATGTAAACAAGTGTGGCTGTGTCCCAATAAAACTTTATTTACAAAGATAGATAGTGGACTGGATTTGGCCTACAGACTGTAGTTTGCTGACCCTTGACCTAGAATAAGAATAAGAGGAGTAGCTACATGATTTGAATTCTTACTCGCATTAAGTTTTGGTAGTCTGATATGTTCATGGCTCCAATGGAGATAGACCTACCTCCAGTATCACATGGCCATCTCTCCTGTGCATGTGTGTGATTTCTCACTCTGTCTCTCTCTGTCTCTCCTCAGCGAGCACACATGCCCTATGGCAAAACCTTAAAAATTGTACTAAAACTAATACTGTACTTAAAATGAATGAGTTTTGCTGGGTACATGTATGAGCACTCCCTAAATCCTGAGAGAGAATGGAGGAGATGGGATTGTGGCAACCCCCCTGGCAGGTGCTTTCAAAGTTTCCCTCTGTCTGTCAAACGCACATGCCCTATAACAAACAATTTGTTTTTTAAATTAGTGAATTTGGATGGGGCTAGCAGATGGTATAATGGTTACGTTACTGGACTCCAACGTGGCTGACCAGGTACAAGTCCTGGACTCGGTGGCTTGAAAATCAAACCAGGCACATGTGCACATATGCCCAAAATCCTAGGAGGAGAATGGAAGAGAAGGGATTGCAGGGTGGCTATCTCCCCTGGGGGATGATTTCTCACTTTCCCTCTCAGTGTCTCTTTTTCTCTCCAGGGAGCACACTCGCCCTAAGGCTAAAACCTCTTTTTTAAAAAAGGGAGTGAATTTGATAGTATGTAAAGTGTAAGGCTGGAGGGGGAAAAAATCCCTCAATCTATATTACATCATTCCGTTTTTCTCTAAATTAACCTTTATTCCCCAGAGAGGCTATTTCTACAAAGAACTAATGAATGAAGTTTCTGAAACATTTTTGTTGTTGGTCCCTGGGGTTGTGATGAGAGAAACATCAGAGTTAGCATCTTTCTCTGAAATTAGAAAACATTTTAAGGTGTAGAATGGGCTTCTGGTTGGGTGGAATATTCCCTGGCCTCTCTGCCAGTTTGAGTTTCACTTCTTGAAACTCAAGCCCTGTTTATAATCAGAACTGTTCCCTTATGACATACTGTGAAATAGTGACTGGTAGATGATTGGATTGGTGGGGAGGAGGCACGACTTGCTCAATGCTTATTGGGCAAGGATGTTCTTACAGATCAGCCAAGAGTCTCAAAGTCCACCCCCAGGCGCTCCCACTGGGTACTCCAGGGGAAATCGCACCTCTCCCAGGCCGGTGGGGAAGAGTAATGAGATGCAAGGACAGCCCTTGGCAAAAACTGCCACAGTGTCAGGGTGGAGGGTTTCCTCCCAGGTTCTCCTGGAGCCGGAGAAACTCACGCGGCTGCACCCGGACTTCAATCGCTTTCACCCCAGTAGCCCACCCTGGGCCAGCGCAGAGCAAGACCCGGCCGTGGGCTTGGACAGCAGCCCGAGCCCGCTCCCTCCGCGCAGTGGACACAGACTCCGCCGAGACCCCCACGACCCTGCGCGTGACACCCTGGTCACGTCGCCGCCACCTCCCTGGATACGCCATTGTGTCGTAACGCCCCCTAGAGACCGGAAGGGGACAAAACCGGCGCTGGCGGGCTTGAGGCGGCGGGACAGACCCTACAGCTGGCGGAGGGCGGCCTCCGGGGCTGAAATGGCCGCGTGGCTGGCATCCCGGCGGATGCGACCCAAGCTCTAACTGGAGTAGGCAGAGGCCTGAGGCTCACACCCAGTCTTCCCATCTCCCCGGAAGGAAAAGCACCCCAACGATGTCAGAATGGCCACAGCTCCCTTGGGTCCCAGCTCCCTTGCACAAAACACGATAAGGCAGTTTTGTTTAAGGAGAGGTGTTAAAAACGTGTGTTTTCACCATGAAAATGTGAGCTAATTATCACCTCTGAATCTCAGTCTCCTCCTCTATAAAATGGGGATAATGATAGTGCCAACTTCACAAGGTGTTTGTGCGAAGTTTTCTTTCTTTCTTTTTTTTTTTTTTAAATCTCTCTAAAGAGTTAGCAGAGTGGTTAAAATTAGCTGTTTGTTTCTCAGGGCTCAGCGAACACCTAAGAGTAGGCGTCCCTTTTCATCAGGATTCAGAGAAATGAAAGGATTTTGACACCATAAATGCAGAAGGTGAATTATTCATAAATATGTATGTATGTGAGCACTGAAGCTCATTAGCCCTACGCTCAGCCTGAACACAGAAATAGAACTACACCTTAGTATCTGCATAAACAAGGCTCTGCTAGTCCCTGGTCTCCATCTACATTACTTTCCCAGGACGCCTCTGTGCAGGCAAATCAATTCTTCATTACAGGATCTCCCAAAGACCCATCAACTCATCAATGGAAAGAGCATCAATAGTTTACACCCTAAAATTCTTTGAATGCCTTTCCTTAAAATCATCCCCTTGCTGCTTCCTCCTGTCCTAGACTGTTGATATCATGGCCCCTACCTAATCCCTATCAAATCCCCACATTGAAATACCCACCTTAAACCACACTTTGACTTCTCAATGGTTTCTGGCTTTTCTTCTCCCTGAAACACTGCCCAAACTTTACTAGATGGTGTTCTCTCTTACTGAGGAAAGCAATAAACCCAGCTTTGTCATATCAACAGGTGCTTTGGTGATATTCAGGGAGGCAGCATTTGACAGTTTTAAAGGCCAGTGGGAGATCCCATGGAGGCTGAGATGTCACCATAACTCAAGACCTTCAACTTGGGAACAGTGTGCTCCTCTCAGGTCTCTTGAACCTCTTTTGGGGGGGTTAACTCAACACAAGATTGGGGTATGTAGGTTTCACATTGGTTGGAGTTTGGATCTCTTTTCTGAGCTCCCAGTTGCTGAGGATAATAACAGTTTCACGGCTCTATGAGAAGCCATTCCTGACCCCTTGGATTACAGAGCTCTCCTCTGCATTCCGACTGTCCCCTGGCTTATCCCTGCCACCTCTCACCCTGGTCGTTTCTTTCCCATTGAGCTACTCCACATAATGGCAAACCTAGTGGGGCCAGGGGTCTCTACATTGTCATTGAGGTGGGTCTGTGATGTGACCTGGGTAATGTTATGGTGATGGCTTCCTCTCTGCCCCAGCTACCTGCCCACCACTCTCCAACTAAGCTTGAGTTTTCTCAATTTATTCAAATCTGCACTGAAAAGAGTTCTATTGTTTTCTTTTCCTAAGTCATTCAGATTTTACATTAATGAGCTTTATTATTTTATTTTCATTACTTTATTGCCATCAATTTGCTTACTTTTCTAGGAAAACAATCGTACTTATTGCAAGGTATAAGCTGTATTTGTCAGCCGTTAACTACACAGTGTTTATTTCTTGTGTTTAAAAAATTTTCAATTCTCTCTCTCTGTTTCCTATATGGCCTGAGCATTTGCTGAGGGAGGGTGTTGAGGGAGTGAGAAATCATCCCCCAGGGAGATGGCCATGCTGCAATCCCTTCTCCTCCATTCTCCTCTTGGGATCTGGGCACACGTGAACACACTTGGCATAATTTTTTCAAGCCACCAGGTTCAGGACTTGAACGGTGCAGTCATTCATGTGGGATCCAGCCACCTCAACCTCCGCACCATCTGCTGCCTTGCTTGTAAATTTTTTATTGGAATGTTTTTATATTTGCTCAAGCTTTACCCCCTATTCCTCTTTTGTTCCAATCTTTATTTTTTTGCTCTCGAAATTATTACATTTATTATGAGCAAAGAAGAAAAACTTTTATAAGTATGTCATATGTAAAACTCTATAGAGAATGTAATCTTAGTAAATTACACTTATAGCTCTAGAGTTTAAACAGATTTAAGAAAAATTGCCAAAATGTTCAGTATTTACCTGATTTTTTTCTCTTGCTATATACTTTTGTGACTAATTCATATTAATCATGTAATGTCTTTTACATAGTATTGTGATATTCTAAATAGCCTACTTTTATAAAAACCCTAGAGTTATTTAATAAGTCAATCAATTAGTTTTTTAAAACTTTCTAGCAGAGAAGGAAAATATTCATGTGTCATTTCTTCAGTTTCAGATATCTATGATACTCAACAGATTCTATTGTCAATGCCTCCACGGCATTCTATTGTTTTCCTGAGGCAAAATTAGATCTTGGTTCATCTAGGACATTTAAAATCAACCTCTATCATATTCCCATCAGTAAAATCGAAGTTGTTTTACTTCAAGTTTTTCAAACAGCTTTACCAGTGTTTGATGAATAGGAAACTTAACCCTGCACCAATAACTGATCTTCCACTGTGATCGTTTTCCTCAGCAATATCAATATTTTAACTTGAAACAAATGATGAAAAGTGCTGTTTTTGAAGCCCAATTTACCATGCGCTTAGTGGCTATGTAACTTAAGTCCTATTGCTATTCCTTGCTGAGACTCATTTCCCGCCACTAAAATGGAATCAAGAATTCTTACTGTATTATTGACTCACTCAACACATAGTGATTCAAAATCATATTGATTATTATTACCCTTGATTATTCTTTAACAGAAAGAAAACAGAGTACCCCAAACATCTATAGTTTTTCAGGGTAGTTATTTTTAATATTTACAAATGCATATGGGATGACTGGGAATTTGAAACAAGTAAGCCTAAAGTTTGATGATGTGATGCAGACGGAGCTACAAAGAAATCCATCTCTTGCTTTCTGCCAAGATAGGAGTGAATGGTTCAACTAATAAGTGACGCCCTAAGGGAGTGAGAACCAAGCAATTGATCTAGAATGTCTCCCAGATTTCCGATCTCATCAACTAGGTGCATG
>NW_006205516.1:1278869-1285901 GCF_000334495.1 Tupaia belangeri chinensis
ACTATTCTCACTGACCATTTCCTTTCCAGCAGCATCTGTTCAGGGTAGGCAGCAATAACAAAGGCTGCCATTCACTGAGTGCCTGCTGTGTGCCAGACACATCATTCATTACCAGCCACAAAAATTTGTTGAGGAACTCTATGTTTTGGGCAGTGTTTTGGGAGCCAGGGATGCACCAGCAACCTAAGAAGACTAAATCGTGGGCTAGCCAGTGACATGGTAGTTAAGACACTGGATCCCACATGGCTGACCCTGCAGTTGAGTCTCAGACCTGATGGCTTGAAAAATAGTCTGGACACATGTGTGTGCATTCCCCAAATCTCGAGAGGCGAATGGGGGAGAAGGTATTGTGGTATGAACATCCCTTCTGGGGAGAACTTTCTCATTTTCTCTCTCTGGAGAGCATAAATGCCTTATAGCAAATTAAAAATAAATAAATAATAAGACTAAAATGTCTACCCTCTTTGAGTTTTTATTCTAGTGGGGAAAGAGAACAATATATGATGTAATAAATCAATAAATTCTGCAGGATAGTAGAAAAGAACCATGCAATGGAAAAATAGGGAAGGGGAAATGAGAATGCTGGTGGCCAGATATGCAGTTTGAAATGGGCTATGCAGGGTTGTTGTTGTTGAGAAGGTGACATTTGTGCATATACTGGAACATGGTGAAGGGTCAAGCTGCAGGGATACCAGAGGAACTGTGAGAATAGCGAGGACAAACATGTGAAGTAGGAATATGCCTGCAGTCTGTGCCAAGATACCCAAACAACAGTGTGCTGAACATGAGGAATATCAACCTAGTGGGGAAGATAGCTAATTATAAAAGTAAATTGCGAGCAGATAATAAATATTACCTAAGATATTGGAGATACGCTTTAGTGGAGTCGAAGAAAGCTGGTCTGAGGAAGTACCAGATGAGAAGTTTGACAGAGTTTTTAACAGGGCTGAGGGCTGAGGTGGTCCAGATTGATGAAGCAGCATTTTGGAGATCAAAGATAAAAATGACCTCATGGACCAGTGGCCTTTTACACCCTTTTCTAGAGAGACCATATTTCATTTTTCCAAATAGTCAATAGACCCAAAGGCACCCAGATTTTTAAATGTATAGCATTCCATTGCAAGAATAGAGTCTAATTTATTCAGCCAAATCTTACTCCTGGTCTTTAAAATCATTTTTAGTTTTCCACTTTTACAGAAAGAAGAAAGCTAAGGTAAACATCTTTGTTCACAACATTTTTACACTTGTCCAGCTACTTTTCAGCATCAATTTCAGGAGGTCAAACTACTGAATCCAGGGATTTTCATATTTCAACTTTTTTTTTTTTGAGAGGTTTTCGCTACAGGGCGCGTGCGCTCACCAGACAGACAGAGAGAGACATAGAGACAGAAAGCGAGAAATCACCCCCCAGGGGGGGATGGTCACGCCACAATCCCTTCTCCTCCATTCTCCTCTCGGGATCTTGGGCACGCACGCACACGTGCCTGGCATGAGTTTTAAGCCACCGGGTCCGGGATGCGAACTGCGGTCGACTACGTGGGAGTCCAGCGACATAGCCATTACGCTAACTGCTGGTTCCCCATATTTCAACTTTTGATTCATTCCCCAGTTGGCCATCGAGCAAGAGTGTGTAAATCCTCAGTCCTACTAGCAGTGTGGGAAAGACTGTTTGCCAATGTCCTCAACAAGAGTTTGTAATTTTTAGTATCTTATCCCAGAAATTGGATATAAAAGTAAATGTTAGAACTGGTTTTAGGCTCTGAGATGAAATTTTCCTACACTGATCATTTTTCTATCCTATTTACTAAAAGAAATGAGACTGAGGCCATGCTTTAGGCATGAATGTGGCAATTAGAGATTGATACCCAGGATGCAACCAGTAGCATGATTAGATATTTGTATCCATTACCTTATGAATGATTTTATACTCTATGGTAAAGACCACTGGCACTGGGGAGAGACAGATTTGAAGTTCAGCTACAGCTCTAACCCTCACTAGCTATATAATCTTAGAAAAGTGACCATAACTATGTGTTTCTTGGTGTCTTCCTCTTCCAAACATGGTACATGTCTGAGGAAGCAATTGTGAGAGTCCATGCTAAGTTGTTCACTGTGGACTAAGGTGAGCTGCTGCAGTTAGGGGTAAGATAGCATCACTCCTGTCTGAAGAATCCACTTCAGCATTCAGTAAGCGTTCATGGATTTTTCAAATGTGGCACATATAACACTACAGAACACCACTCAGCCACAAAGAACAGCAAGACTCTGTCATTCAATACAAAGTAATGTAAAAGACTTAATGCCAAGTGAAATAAGCCAGACTATGAAAGACAAACACTGTATATCCCCACTCAATATGTACCAAATGTCTGCATTCTATGGCAGAAATGGAAAGATTTGAAGACATAATAGTAGAGATGGATACCAGAGACTATAAGGGAGGGGGTGGGAGAGGCTCAAGAAAAAAGCATGGAACAGAAACCAGAAAGTAAAGGGTTTTTTTGTTGAAAACAATGTATTGTTGATACATTGAAAATTATGTATTTTTGCACAGATGGCATAATATATGGTAATATTCTTGGTTTGATTTATCACACATTTCATGCATGCTTTGAAAAACTGGATACCAGAGACTATAAGGGAGGGGGTGGGAGAGGCTCAAGAAAAAAGCATGGAACAGAAACCAGAAAGTAAAGGGTTTTTTTGTTGAAAACAATGTATTGTTGATACATTGAAAATTATGTATTTTTGCACAGATGGCATAATATATGGTAATATTCTTGGTTTGATTTATCACACATTTCATGCATGCTTTGAAAAACCACAGTGTATGCCATGAAGAAGTACAATAATTAAATGTAAATAAGAATTTATAAAATAAAATAGGAAAAACAGTAAGTGTTTTCATTTTCCTCATCCTCTTCATTAAACTCTTAGGCATTTCTGAATCTGCTCTTGCGCCTGTCAGGGGCCAGGTCTGGGGTAGCTCCTAGAGCCAGACTCCTCAATTTAACACTAAATAAGCACTGTCTGCACAACATAGGCAGCATATCATTTTTATTTCCTGTCCATGCTTCTCTAGCAGAATAATGTGTTCTAGCAGAGGCCTACTAGGTGCCATTTCTTGGGCACCTACAATGGATTAGGTCTGTGCTAATCACTCATACACAGGGAACACCTGGGAAAGGCAGGTCTTATTACTCTGAATTTATGAACCTTAGTTTCCTTATACATCATATGTGGATAATAACACCTACATGATTAGGTGCCATGAACACTTGAGAGCTAAGGCATGTAGAAAGTATAGATTTTAGAGTCAGTAATCCTGGAGTCTGACCTCTGGTTCTACTACTAATTAGTTATTTGACTCTTTCTTCTTTTTTAACTTTCCAGCCTGATTCCTCATCTGAAATATGTGCTAATACTTATCTTATGAGGTTAATATAAAGATGAAAGGAGTTAATGCAGCTAAAGGACTTGGCTACAGGATGCCTGGCATATAATAAGAGCTGAAAAAAATAACAGTTGTGGTAATTTTTATTTTTATCACTTTTATGGAGGTTTCAAGAAGATTCAGTGAAGGAGACTGAGAAGTGGACACTTAAGGGTAGGGAAGAGAGACTTGGAAAGACGAGTGTCATGGAAACCAAGGAAGAAGATACTAAGGAGGGAGATAATACAAATGAGCGTTCAGAGTCCAGTTTCTTCTGACAAAACAAGAGTGATTTTCATCTCTTAGCAACCAATGAGGATGAAAGCAAAAAGGAAGAAAATGATCCTACAACTTTAAGTGAAGGGTATTGGAAGCAAAATTCTGTAAAAAGCCTTCTTTTGGCTAATCCCAATAATCTGATTTGAATGCCCGCATATCCAATTAGGAAGAATACATATTCTTGAGTAAAGGAAAAGAACTCAGCCACAAAGAACAGCAAGACTCTGTCATTCAATACAAAGTAATGTAAAAGACTTAATGCCAAGTGAAATAAGCCAGACTATGAAAGACAAACACTGTATATCCCCACTCAATATGTACCAAATGTCTGCATTCTATGGCAGAAATGGAAAGATTTGAAGACATAATAGTAGAGATGGATACCAGAGACTATAAGGGAGGGGGTGGGAGAGGCTCAAGAAAAAAGCATGGAACAGAAACCAGAAAGTAAAGGGTTTTTTTGTTGAAAACAATGTATTGTTGATACATTGAAAATTATGTATTTTTGCACAGATGGCATAATATATGGTAATATTCTTGGTTTGATTTATCACACATTTCATGCATGCTTTGAAAAACCACAGTGTATGCCATGAAGAAGTACAATAATTAAATGTAAATAAGAATTTATAAAATAAAATAGGAAAAACAGTAAGTGTTTTCATTTTCCTCATCCTCTTCATTAAACTCTTAGGCATTTCTGAATCTGCTCTTGCGCCTGTCAGGGGCCAGGTCTGGGGTAGCTCCTAGAGCCAGACTCCTCAATTTAACACTAAATAAGCACTGTCTGCACAACATAGGCAGCATATCATTTTTATTTCCTGTCCATGCTTCTCTAGCAGAATAATGTGTTCTAGCAGAGGCCTACTAGGTGCCATTTCTTGGGCACCTACAATGGATTAGGTCTGTGCTAATCACTCATACACAGGGAACACCTGGGAAAGGCAGGTCTTATTACTCTGAATTTATGAACCTTAGTTTCCTTATACATCATATGTGGATAATAACACCTACATGATTAGGTGCCATGAACACTTGAGAGCTAAGGCATGTAGAAAGTATAGATTTTAGAGTCAGTAATCCTGGAGTCTGACCTCTGGTTCTACTACTAATTAGTTATTTGACTCTTTCTTCTTTTTTAACTTTCCAGCCTGATTCCTCATCTGAAATATGTGCTAATACTTATCTTATGAGGTTAATATAAAGATGAAAGGAGTTAATGCAGCTAAAGGACTTGGCTACAGGATGCCTGGCATATAATAAGAGCTGAAAAAAATAACAGTTGTGGTAATTTTTATTTTTATCACTTTTATGGAGGTTTCAAGAAGATTCAGTGAAGGAGACTGAGAAGTGGACACTTAAGGGTAGGGAAGAGAGACTTGGAAAGACGAGTGTCATGGAAACCAAGGAAGAAGATACTAAGGAGGGAGATAATACAAATGAGCGTTCAGAGTCCAGTTTCTTCTGACAAAACAAGAGTGATTTTCATCTCTTAGCAACCAATGAGGATGAAAGCAAAAAGGAAGAAAATGATCCTACAACTTTAAGTGAAGGGTATTGGAAGCAAAATTCTGTAAAAAGCCTTCTTTTGGCTAATCCCAATAATCTGATTTGAATGCCCGCATATCCAATTAGGAAGAATACATATTCTTGAGTAAAGGAAAAGACAATGTCACACAAAGTGAAATGAAAGAGAACTGTCACACTACATCAGGTTGGTGAAATAAAAATCTATGAATTTAAAATTTACACCATGGAAAAGACGACAGGATGAGGGAAGAAAGAAAAGGATGAATCATGAAACAGATTTTTAGAGCACTACATACTCAAACTAACTCCAGTGAAAAGAAGTGTGGTCCTATGGACAGAATTTATTTTTCTTTTCATTTTTCTACTCTACCTAGTGCCAGAAAGAAATTATGGTAGCATAAGCTATGTCTTTCATTCAACAAGTGTTTATAGAGTATGATTGTGAAAAAGTAAGCAAGAAATGGAATAATACTCTAATCAAGACCAAATGGAGACGGAGAACAATAATCCTCAAGGGTAGATTCAGGGAGGGTAGGGACAAATTAAAGGTCAAACCTCTTCAAGCTGGGGAATGTTGGGGGTCTCTGTGTCTTTGGGGTCCTGGGTAAAGCTACTTCCTGCTTAGAGGTGGGGGAGGGCATCTCCTTTGGTGCTGGAGAGATTGAGGTGGCTACCAGGGGTCTACAGCTGCCCTGAGGTATACAAGAAGTGGCCTTCTCAAGACTTTGCTGTAGACGCAGTTTTGGGTCAGAGGCAGAAGAGCCCTCCCAAGTCTCCTTTCGGCCATGAAAGTTAAGGAGGCTGAGGCTGAAGGCAGACATGGAATGTTGAAGGGAGGAGAGGAAGGACGATGGGCAGAGCACAAGAGGCTGAACCTCCACACCCTCCACCAAGAGATGAGTGTGGTTCCAGAGGCTTGTGTGTGTGTATTGGGAGGAGGGGGAGTTAGAGTCAGAATGTGAGGTAAGAAATAGAGCAGAAACAAGAAGCCAGGGAGGAGCTTAGGGGCTGTTTCTGAGAAGAGAAGCACTTCAAGCCAGGTACTGGGGTGGCAACCCTGGGAAGACTGCAGCAGGCTTCTTGCATTGCCTGGCTTCCACCCCTGTGTGAGGCCTCACTTTAAACCTTCTTTGTCCCTATTGAGTGGGCCATCAACTGCTAACATAGTTAGAACTCTACCCTGGGCCCCTCCACCTATGCCATTCCTTCCCAACACAGCTCAGAGTTCTGTATGACACCGAGGGTCTGGGATTCTTACCAGGGTTCCTGTTCCTCTCAACCTAGATGTGAGATCCACAGACAATGGTGCCCTCACCTGACTCCCCTTACCCATATAGCTCTGTGCTTCTTTCCTGACTCCCCAGCTCCCACTGCTGTGTGCTCTGTCCTCACATTTTTGTGAAGCCCAAATTTCCACCATCACAACCCCCCTGAGGGCCTCAGCTCTGCACATTTATATCATTCTATCCCTGCTGTAAATGCAATCAGCCCCACCCTGTCCCAGCCTCGCCCTGCTCACAAAACTGAAGACTTACACACCTACAAGAAACACAAGACTCTCGGGGTTTGAGGTCACACATACCCTCTTTGATCATCTTCCAATATGAGACCAGAAGATGGGAAAAGGCAGGTCCCTGAAGAGCAGGTTCCTAGGAAGGTCCTGCCCTTCTCTCCCTCCCCTATGAGTGCCCTCCACTCGGATAAAAGGGTGTGTCAGCCTTCCTGGCTTTCTTTCTTTCTTTCTTTCTTTTTTTTTTTTTTTTTAGAGTTTTTTGCTATAGGGGGCGTGG
>NW_006205516.1:1285913-1289686 GCF_000334495.1 Tupaia belangeri chinensis
AGAGACAGAGAGACAGAAAGTGAGAAATCACCCCCCAGGGGGGATGGCCACACCACAACCCCTTTTTCTTCCCCTCCATTCTCCTCTCGGAATCTTGGGCACGCACGCAGATGCGCCTGGCATGAGTTTAAACCACCGGGTCCGGGACTTGAACCACAGTCTATTACGTGGGAGTCCAGCGACATAGCCATTACGCCAACTGCTGGTCCCCTTCCTGGCTTTCTGATTCTCATGCTTCTTCATGTGTTTTGGAACCAAGCGCATTTTTCACCCCTCCCCACGAAGGAACTGGAGTAGAGTTTAGCTTGGGTTGGAGCCACGTTAGCTAGGAGTCTGTAGGCTGCCTATGTGCGCTAGACATAGTGTCAGAGTTTACAGGCTGAAGCCTTGTGCTGAGTTCCTGTGAGTAGCTGCTTTCCCCTTTCCTTATTCATGGAAGAAGGCGAAGGGAAATGCCAAGCCACGGGACAGATTTTAGGCTGTGACGTGGTTGTTAGCAGGAAGCAGCAGTTGAAATTTAAGGAACCCACCCTGAGGAGTGAAAAGTGACCCTCCCCAAAGTGAACAGGAATAGAGACCCTGGAATCTTCATGTTGGGCTGTTACCTCACCCCAGATCTCTCCACCTCTGGATTCCTCTGGACACATTAGAGAAGAAAGCGTTGGCGTATTTGTCAACTAGTCGGTGCCATAATTTGGCTCTATGAGCTAAGGGACTGGTAAGTTGTGTTAAAGGGGCTCTGTCCCTTTACATTTGGGGAATATTTCAACCATTTCTTCTTCCTTTTTCTTCATCTGCAAAATGAGGTTAATGAAAATCCCACCTCTGAGTACCACACTCCCCTTTATAGCTTTCGTTGTTATTTCTTTTTCCTTTACTTACTCCTAAAATAATACCACAGAGGCATTAAAATAGATGCTTATATATATATATATTTATTGACATAGAAAGAGGCCCACGACATATATTGTTTGGTGAAAAATTATAGAGTATAGAACAGCACTTATATTTGATCACTTTTATCTATACATATAACTATCTGGATAGATAGGTATAGAGAAATATCTAGAAGGACATTCATGAAAGCATTGACAATGGAAATATAAGGATGAAGAGTTGGGGTGAATTCATACTTTACTTTTTATATTTTTCTCTATTTGAAGACTGCACATTGAATTATGCCACTTTCACAAAGAGAATAAAGCCATCAAGAAATGGGCACACACAGGAAATAGACCCTTAGGCAGCTGGGCCAGGGAACAAGGACATGAGTCAGGTCATCTCCCTCCACTGTGCTGGCATTCAAAACTCTTCCCCATCCCAAAAGAAAGTTGCTTTGTGTATTAATTCATGCAAGTAGAAACCCTCTCACCCCAGTTTTCCTATCGCTGGATTCACTTACGGCTGGGGCTAGCACCTTACTATGGCTCAGAGGGGTCACTTAATTCACCAGGGGCCTCTCTTGACCCCTCTTCAGTGTGTGTCAGCTCCTGCAGGGTGATGATCAGATTCTCAAAAACCTGGGCCCTGCTGCTGCTCTCATTGTCACAGGTTTCTTTTGAGTGGCCCTCCTCGCCACAGTATGAACAGCAGATTGTGTACTTCCGCTTCCTGACTCTACGCACATCTATAGGAGCATCATTCTTATACCTTGAACCACCACTGGTGGAAGGAGACTGAGCCCCAGAATTATTAGGGGAATCAATGAGCAGTACTCGATCCCTGGACCTGGCCCTGCCTCTGAAGAGAGGGCCACCAGAGGATGAAAGCGGAGGGTCCTGAGACTCCACCAGGATCACGTCCTCTTCGGAGTCATCCAGTGTATCATCTATCTCTATCACGTTGCAGTCGGCACCGTCAATTGCTATTGGCAGGGAGCCCTGAAACGCCACGGGGCTGGCTGCCCTCTCCACCATTGACTCAGATCTTCTGGGCCGCTTCCGTTTAATAAAAGTGTCATCCCAATCCTCCTCCTCCCTGATCATCCTGACTAACTCCAGGAAACTGGGAAGTCGCTCCTGTTCATTTGCGTACATCCGGAGAAGCTCCTTGAGCCTCAAGCGCAGGTCCCTAGTCAGCTCAGCACCTAAAAGGAGCTGGTGCAGGCGAGTCTGGTTTGCATCTTTCTCAGCCAGGATGCCTGCCTGAATAGCATTCTGGAGCTGCACCTCTAAACGGATCACATAAAGGGAGGCTTTCTCCCCTTGTGCCTGCAGAGTGTTAAAAAATTTACCATGAGCAGTCATACTGCTTTCAGACTCCCCAAACACCAATTTCATGGCTCGCAAAAAATCTGCCACACTTAGGTTGGGGTTGGCCGCCTGGAGCAAACGCATGACCTCCCGGGCAGGGCCCCTAAGGGTTTTCATCAAGCGCTTGAGCTTTTCCTCTTCAGAGTGATTCCAATCTGGCAGGATCCCATTGACTTGGATCAGCCAGTTCTCAAAGGTTTCTTCCCCCTGTGCTGGCACCACCCTTCCAGAGAACAACTTCATATTCCTCTGTGCCATGTTGGCCATTAAAGGACCCAGACTTCTCCCCAAGGACCTCAGCATGGAATGGGCCCAAGGTGGCAAGGGTGTGTTCTGCCGCTGGCTGTTACCCACACGTGCAATGATGCTAGCCATGACCAAAGGTGACAGGGTATGTGAACACAACAAGATGCTCAGGCTTTTTGGAAAAGCAGAATCTGCAGGAGTGCTGCGGGCTCAGCTTTGCACCTTAGTAAGGGCTGTAAGAAAAAGAAAAAAAGGGGGGGGAGAGGGTGGTTAATAAGGAAGCAGGCTGAATGTTCTGCATATATCTGCTAAGTGTCCTAAAACTATTCTGTAGGAGCCTCCAGGAGCAAGCCAGCATCCCAAGGCTAGCAGAGTGCTTTCTGCACCCACATCTGTCTCTTTCTGTCAGTCCTTCCAGAGGGACAAGTGTTGTTTCAAATTCTAGGTGGATTTGTGTGGAGTTAATTTGGGCCTCTCAAAATAGGACACAATGGTCACAGATTTGTGGAAGAAAATAAGATCCTATTAACCGTGTAGTCTCCGGTCTCAATCACACCCTCTCATCTCAGTCTCCCCACCGATTATTCAGATTCTTACATGAGCTCGGAAGCAAGAGCGTGCTTTTATTTCACTTCCAGCCTCTGCCACCGGTATTCTCCTGAGAAAGCTCGACTCCAGATCTGGTCAACCAGTGTCCACAGAGGGTCGCAGATTCCAGGCCTCAGGGCAACAAGACTGCGTCATAGCGGAGGGCAGGATAGGGGAGAGTCAGAAGTCATTCTTAGACTCCTCTCGTCCACCGCCCCAACTGTGGCCAAGCACAAAATTCCCTCTCTCCCTCCTAAATACAAGTTAAAGCGACTCTCTCCCCCTCCATTAAAGTTCCCTTGGGAAATCATTGGCCTACGAGCTCCGCACCCCCCCCCCTGCAAAGAACTCAAGTTTGGATTCGGCTTTGACGGTCAGCCACGGAGAAATGGACCAGGAGCTGGACACACCCACCCACCCACATATTCCTCCCCAGGAAAAAGGGAGAAGATGCAAAGGCGTTCATGGCAAAAAGCTTCCGATTCCTGCACCCCCTGCCCCTCGCCTCTCTCATCCGCGAATCCAGGCAAATCCTCCCCAGATGGCAGCATCTAGGTGAACCACACCTCCTCCCTCAGCACAGCCGGCCCGCAGCCCACGGGAGTGCTCCTTCCCCTGCCTCGCAGTAACCGGCTCTCCAAGCCCGGAGCTGCCCAGTACCCGCGAGGATTTCCTCTCGCCTCTCCG
>NW_006205516.1:1289830-1292788 GCF_000334495.1 Tupaia belangeri chinensis
CGCGGGGCCCCACGGCGGAGCCGCTTCGCCCGGCGGTCCAGTTAAGGGTGGCCAAGTAGAGGCAGCGCGGTTTCCACGACAGCCACGCAGATTTTATCCTCTGCCAGCCGAGACAAAAGAGCATGACGAGCGGGCCAGTGGGGCCAATCAGCGGAGTGTGGGGGCGGGCTCCCCGAGCGGTCTGGGCCCTGAGGTCGGTGCATGCCCAAGGGGGTGGGTGCGCAGAAGACCCGCGCGGTCACAAGTGCTGGCAGGGCTGGTGACTGAGCCAATTTGCGTTTTACCGGAGAGCTGGCGACTCGTTCTCCCTCTCTCCACCCTTCCCTTCTCCATCTCCCCTTCTCCCTTGACTTGACTCTGTTTTGAGGTCAGGTGCATTAAACACGAGACGGGACTGAAATGGGGGGAGACGGGAGGGGGAATAGAACGTTAGCGCTGTCGTTATGCAAGTAGCTTGCATAGACAACTGTTTTTTATTGTGAAGTAGGTGGCAGCATGTCACCTATTAACAGGGAACTTGGAGCCTCGAGCCTCTTAACCAATACTCACATACTATAGGGGAGAGACTGGATGCATCAAAAATTATTTCGGGGAGTACCAGGCCGCATAGCGTGGTGGTTAAAGGAATCAGATTTCAACCTCCGGTTGGAATCCTGGTCCTGAAAACTTGAAAAAACACACCTGGCACCTGTGAACAGTGTGCCCCAAATCTGAACAGGATGGAGAAATGGAGAAGGGATTGAGGTATGACCATGTTCCACTGAGGAGCCCCTCTTCCCTCTCTCTGTTTCTCTCTCTCTGGCAAGCACATACACCCTCTGGCAATTAAAAAATTGAATCATATTAGGGAGCTTGTTAGAACTGCAGATTCCTGAATCCTGTTTCTGGAGAATTCCGATTTACTAGGACTAGGGTTTGGGGTGTGTGTGTATTTTACGTTTATTCCTTTATTTCCTCCATGAGGAAGAGAGAGAGAGAAAGAGAGAGCCCCCAACGGGGTCCTGATGACATGATCCACTTTAGCTTTCAGTCAGCCCGGGATCATGAGCAAGCTGTGCCTAGCCACTCGGAGTGTTCAGCCAGCCAGGAACTTTCCCATGTAGGATGGCCCTGCAGAGGCCTTGTGTTTGACTTCTGTGACCTGTCTGGCCCCAGAGGTTTTGTTTTGTATTACAGTTGATTCTGAAGTATACAGAGGTTTGTGCATAAAGAAATCTCTGGTGTATTTGTCCACAGTGTATCTGTGGTAAAATGCCATTCCAGAATAGATGTTCCTACTCAGGGCCATGATCTGAAATTGTATGCAAAAATTTTGGGCTCTGTAGAAAGCTGAATAATGGCCACTCAAATATATCGAATCCTAATCCCCAGAACCTATAAAAGTTACCTTATAAAGTAAAATGTCTTCGAGACCAGCAGTTAGTGTAATGGCGATGTCACTGGACTCCCATGTAGTCGACCATGCTTCGAGTCCTGGACCCGATGGCTTAAACTCATGCTGGGCGCGTGTGCATGCGTGTCCAAGATTCCAAGAGGAGAATGGAGGAGAAGGGATTGCAGTATGGCCATCCCCCCTGGGGGGAGGTGATTTCTCGCTTTCTGTCTCCCTGTCTCTCTCTGTCTTTCTGGTAAGTGCACATGCCCTATAGCAAAAACCTCTCCAAAAAAAAGTAAAAGGGTCTTTGTAGTTGTGATTGAGTTAAGGAACTTTATGATTATCCAGCTTGGCCTTCCATCCAGTGGTGGAAGGGCTAAACCAGCTCTCTGGGGTCTTTTTTAGAAGGACACTAATCCCATTCAGGAAGGCTTTGCTCTCCTGACATAATCACCTCTCCGAAGTCCCACCTCCTAATACCATCACCTTCTGGGTTAGGATTTCAGCATAAGAATTTTGCTGGACACAAACATTTAGACCATAGAGCCATAGAAAACGAATATAAATTATTTTTTATAAGACCACAGTTTTATAGATTTTTAAATAGGTCTGTGGGTCAGTAGTAGTTTAAACACACACACACACCCATACACAAAGGGCCAGCTGGTGGCGTGATGGTTAGATCGCATGTGTCTGATTGAACAGTTTAAATTCCAGACCTGGAGGATTGAAAAACATGCCAGGTGCATGCATGGGCATGCATTTTTTTGGGCATGCATGCCCAAAATCCTGAGAGAGGAAGGGATTGTGGCATGGCTATCCTCCTTGGAGTGTGCTTTCTTACTTTCTCTTCTTTGTTTCTCTCTCTCCCTCCCTCCCTCTGGTGAATACATGTGCCCTATTGCAAATTTGTGAAGTTTTTAAGGTTTTTCTGCTCCCCACATAGGCTGCATGTGCTTGCTAGAGAAAGACAGTAAGAACGAAAGTGAGAAATCACCCTCCCAGGGAGGATGACCATGCTTCAGTCCCTTCTCCATTTTCATCCTGGGATACTGGTCATGCATGCGCATGTACCCAGCATGATTTTCAAGCCACCAGGTCCACAACTGACATAGTGGTTAGCCATGTTGGGAGAGTCCAGTGCCTTAAACACTGTGCCACCTGCTGGCCCTAAATTTTTGTAAATGTTTTAAAAATTAGGAAAAAGAAACACTTCCCTACAATTTTTCTTCATTAAATTCTCTCTCCTTCTGGGACCAGCAGTTGGCGAAACCTAACACAGGCTTAAGGATTTCACAGGGTCACTCTAGATGTAGGTCCAGACAGTGTCAGGAACTAATGGATTGCATGATTTAAGATAGAGGATTTTGGATATCAGTTCATTCTTAAGGATTGTTAAAATGTCTTGTTCTGTGTTTTAAAGTGAACCACTTCCCCAGTACAAAAAGCTTAATCTGCTGAAATGAGGGCTTTTCAATTTGTGCCATCAATGACAGAATCCTGCCACCAATGGTTTCAGAATTCAAAGTTCAGAAAATGCAAAGGTTCCCAGCATTCTCCACCCTAGGACTGTGGGCCTTCGT
>NW_006205516.1:1292799-1310143 GCF_000334495.1 Tupaia belangeri chinensis
CCCATCTCCTGTACCACTCTTGTTTCTGTCCGCAGTACCTCAGCTAGCACCTTGGGTGGATGAACGATGTATAATTGGAAAAGAAAATGTCTTCTTGTCTGGAATTAGCACCTCTAAGACAGAGGGATCTGCCTGTGTATACTCTCCACTAAAAGACGTCTCCTCCCTTTCTATCTCCAAAATGGCAGCTTTGATAACTTCTATTAGTCCTTTGTGGGGAACAACATTAAACTTAGGCAGAAAACACCTGGGCTTATCTGTTTCAGGCATTTGCTTTTCTTTTTCCTTTTTCTTTCTTTGCTATAGAGTAAGTATGCTTGCAGGAGACAAAAGGGGGTGATGTGGAAACACCACCCAGGGCGGATAATCATGTTATAATCCCTCCTCCTCCATTCTCCTCTCAGGATTTGGGGCACACATGCGTGCGTGCACACACACACCTCCAGGTCCTAGACTTGAACCACACAGTCACGTGGGATTCAGCAGCCTGAACCACTATGCCACCTAGCTGCTCTCCCTTTATAATTTTCTCACCTAGCTGCCCCCGCCCTTACAATTTGCCAGAAGGTATGTGTGCTTGCCAAAGAGGGAAACTGAGAAAGCACCCCCCATGGGGCAAAGGCTACAATCTTTTCTCCTCCATTTCTCCTTCTTTTCAGGATTTTGGGCCCATGCACACATACACCTGGTGTTTTTGTTTGTTTGTTTTTAAGAATTTTTTTTATTTATTATTTTTTGTATGAGTTTTGCCAGAGAAAGAGAGCGAAGGATAGAGAGAGAAAGAAAGCGAGAGAGAGAGTGAGAAAGCAAGCCACCAGGTCTGAGACTCAAACCATGGTCAGCCATGTGGGAATTTCAGCACCTTAACCACCACACCACCTGCTCTTCCCCCCAACACCTGGTGTGTTTTTAAAGTAACTGGATCCAGGGGACTAGCCGTTGGCATAATGGCTATGTCGCTGGACTCCCATGTAGTCGACTGTGGTTTGAGTCCCAGACCCGATGGCTTAAACTCACGCCAGGTGTGTGTGCATGCGTGCCCAAGATCCCGAGAGGAGAATGGAGGAGAAGGGATTGCAGCATGGCCATCCTCCCTGGGGGGTGATTTCTCACTTTCTGTCTCTCTGTCTCTCTCTGTCTTTCTGGCGAGTGCACACATCCTATAGCAAAAACCTCTTTAAAAAATCCATTAAAAACAAGTCATAAAGTAACTGGATCCAGGACTCACATTGCACAGTTGGCCTTGTGGGATCTAGCTGCTTTAACCACCGTGCCACTGGCTAGCCCTAAGTATTCAGAACTTTTTTTTTTTTTCCTCACATTTTTGCGATAGGCCATGTGCAATCTCCAGAGAGAGAGAGACACAGAAAGAGAGAGAGGAGGAAAGTAAGAAATTACCCCATGGGGAATGACCACACTGCAATCCCTTCCCCTCCATTCTCCTCTTGGGATGTTGGACACACATGCACACATGCCTGGTGTGATTTTAAGCTGTTGAGTCTGGGACTCGGACCGTGCAGTTGACCATGGGATCAAGCTCCTTACCTTCCATACCACCTGCTGGCCCTACATTCACAGCTTTTAAACATTCTCTCACAGTCCTCATTTATGATTTTTTTCTTAAACGTAAACTATTCTGGACATAGAAATGAACCATTAATTGTTCTTTCCATTGTTTCACCATTTCCCTATTCAGGCCCCAAATTTTAATGAAAGTGACCCTACCATCCCCCTTCATCCCATCCTTCCCACCCTCAAATAGTACACCGGTGGCAGCCAAAAGCTACACACATGCTGTGCTGTAAGAATGCAGCCTTAACACTATTGGGAAGAAGTCGGTGGGTTGTGCAGATGCCCTTTGAAAATTTACAGAATCCTTTTGCTCTCCCACATACCCAGTTCTGCAAAGTCCAGAGGGGTTGCCTTGAAACTCTTATTTCTTCCCCTTCTCTGGGATGGATGTGCAAACTGTACCCCTTGGAAGGGTAGAAAAGCACCTAGGCTACAGCAGACCACAAAAATGATACCGGCTCTTCCAAGGACATCTTCTCAAGCCACCTGTAAGGAGCCAAGACAGGAGAACTCCTTCCCTTCCCCCCTGGAAACCCACAGTTGGATGTGACAGGGCCTGGCACTCAGGAGAGCACGTTCTTGTCATCTTTTGGTCCTTATCCTCCAAGGGGTAGAAATGTCATTGTCAGCCTTTCCTGGCTTGCATGGTGACACCAGTTCAGCCTCATCAGAGTTCTTCCATTTTATCAAGAATATGAGCTCTCCCCTGGAATCTGTAGCTCTAGTAAGCTGCTCTGGCTTCAAAACCCAGAAAAACCTCATGACTTCATTTTTTAATATTTATTTATTAAATTTTATTTATTATTTTTTAATTTTCTAATTTGCTATAGGGCACATGTGCTTACAAGAGAGAGAGAGAGAGAGTCACCAGGTCTAGGAATCAAACCACCATTAGCCATGTGGGAGTCCAGCACCTTAACCACCATGCCACCTTGCTGGCCTTCCTCATGACTTTTCTTATTCTTCTTTCTTCTTTGGTTTGCTCTCTTCTCTCTTATCCTCAGAATCAGAATCGGCTCAGCACTTGCCTCTGATTTATCTGCCTCCTGTGTTATTTTCTGGGACTATAGAAACTCAGCAACAAGGTCGGGGCAGGCAGGCTCTCCTCTGGCTCCCAGGTGTTGTCCTCACCTGAGAAACCTTTCCACTTTTTGGAGGTGCTAAACTTTGCTCTTCACTCTCCTCAGTCAAGAACTTTTTCTTTCTTTCTTTTTTTTTTTTAAGAATTATTATTTTAATTTAATTTTATTTCTAATTTGATCAGAGAGGGACAGAGTGAAAGAGAGAAAGAGAGAGAGAGAGCAGGAAAGTGAGAAAGCAAGCCATAAGGTCCAGAACTTGAACCATGGTCGGCCATGTGGGAGTCCAGCGCCCTTAACCACCATGCCACCTGCCGGCCTGGTCAAGAATTTTTTCTACCACATAGTACTCTTAGTCCTCTTTCTCCTTTCCGAGCACCTTCTCCACTTTGCTTTTGTTCTCCCCCCTGCATGCCCATAGTGCCCTCCATCTTTCTGATGTAATGAGTGATGCTGCTCAGAGCAAAGTCCAAAAGCCAGAGAGGAATTAGGGCCCTGCTCCTGAGACAGCATCTGGCCAGCTGTGAGAGTGGCACCCAGGAAAGCCTCAAGCTCTGTGGCCACAATTGAGGCCCTCACTGAAGCTGTGAGTCACATGTTCCACCAATGAACAGCCTGTTACTTGTTTTATTTTGTTTTGTTTTCAGTTTGGCAGAGGGCACATGCACTTGCCAGAGAGACAAAGTGAGAAAGTGAGAAAGCACCTCCCACTGGGGACAGTCAGGCTGCAATCCCTTCTCCATTCCTCCCTCCCCTCTGGATTTTGGGCATGCACACACACACACACACACACACACACACACACACACACAGAGTGTGTTTCTCAAGTCACTGGGTCCAGGACTGCACAGTCAGCCATGTGGAATCCAGCTGCCTTCTCCACCATGCCACTGGCTGGCCCAGTTGTTCTTGACTTCTGATACTTGGAAGCAAATGGCTGCTCTGATGCCCTTTGGCTGCTGTTGGGTTCATCTTTAGCCTGCCAAGGTTTGTCACCTGCTCCTTCCTACCCCAATATCTAGAGTTCTTCGTGTAAACAATCCAAAGGTGGAGATAAAACGCTTTCATCTCAGGGTTGTGGCCTTTCTCTTGTGGATGGAATAGTGGCATGATGATGGAGAAGGGAAGATGGCTTTGGAGAAGACAGGTTGCTCATCTCTCACCATAAGAGGTGATTTATGGGTTTACTTCAGACTCTTACTTCTGCTCACTAGTACTATGACAACCAGTCCTGGCATCTAAGCAGAATCTTGTTCTGCAGTTAAACTGGCTTCATCACTGGGACCAGAAGATGGCATAATGGTTGTGTCACTGGACTCCTACATGATCGATCGGAGTTCGAGTCCTAAACCTAATGGGTTAAAACTCATGCTGGGTGCATGTGCATGCTCGCCCAAAATCCCAAGAGGAGAAAGGATTGTGGTGTGGCCATCCTCACTGAGGGGTGATTTCTCACTTTCTGTCTCTCTGTCTCTTCTGGGAGTGCATATGCCCTATAGCAAAAATCTCTCCGAAAAAAAATTGCTTCATCACTCAATCAGGTGATCTGCAATTGGACTTGTGACATTAGACTAGACTGCAAATTTATGAGAAAAAAAAATGTTGATTGTGTAAATGTGCCTGATTTGGGTCATCAGAACAAAGTAAGGATCTCTTCATGTAAGTCTGAGAGGAACATTTGCTGAACTGGCTCCAGTTAGACACAGAGCATCCCTTATCTCTGGCTCACATTGCAGAAGAGGGCTTGGGGGAAAGTGGTTTCCGACATGATTAACTCAGCTCTGGTGTAGAAGGAGGCCACATTTTATATACCACTCACAAAAAAATGAACTTTAAAATCCTAAAGGTTAAGAGCCAAAGCTTTCAGCTGAAAGGATAATAACTGCTTTTGGCTGCCTTTTTCTTCTCTGGCAGAAATTTCCATCCATTATCTCATGGTAGCATCTTAGCAACCCCAATGAGTTAGACATTGCTGTCCCTCAAAGGAGCTGAGCGTACTACCACTTCACACTAGGGCTTTGGCCCATCAAAAGCCAAAGCCTGGATGTGGATGTTTATGGGAAACCCTTCCCATATTAATCTGGCCCCTTAAGGGCAGCGTCATTCATGAACATATTCAAAAAGAGGGTAAAATAAAGATATTTTTAGACAAACAGAAACAGTCTGTCATCAGCAGACCATACTAATAGAAATCCTTAAGGAGGTACTTCAGGAGAAAAATGATCTAAGAAGACCTAAGCGTAGGAAGGAATGAAGAGTAAGGAAAGTGGTAGCAGGCGGGCAATGTAAGTGAACATGGACAACAGAAGGAATCATACAAACATCTATTCTGGTTTTTTAAAAGAGACTTAAAGTACCATACAATAAGAAAAGATGCCAGGAAAGACATAAAAGGAGTTCAGCTTTTCTAAAGGCCTTGTATTATATCAGAAGTGATTTATGTATTTATTAAATTTATCCTTCGGGGACCAGCAGATGGCATAATGGTTATGTCACTGGACTCCCACGTAGTCGACCGTGGTTCATGTCCCAGACCTTGCAGCGTGAAACTCATGCCGGGCACATGTTCATGCATGCCCAAGATCCCAAGAGGAGAATGAAGGAGAAGGGATTCTGGCATGGCCATCTTACCTGGGGGATGATTTCTTGCTTTCTATTTCTCTGTCTCTCTCTGTCTCTCTGGCGAGTGCACACACCCTTATAGCAAAAATCTCTCTACAAAAAGAAATTATCCTTTGATAAGGCCATTTCATTTTTTAAAACTCTGCCAGAAGTCACATATGCTCACTAAGGAGAGAGAGAGAGAGAGAGCAAGAACCTCCCATGGAGTAAGGTCACACCAGGGACTCTTCTCCTCCATTTTTTCCTTCTTTTGGAACTGTGGGCATGCATGCACATGCACCTGGTATGTTTTTCTTTCTTTTTTTTTTGGAATTATTTTATTCAACTTTATTTATTTATTTATTTATTTTTGACCAGAGAGGGACAGAGCAAGAGCGAGAGCCAGAGAGAGAGAGAGAGAAAGTGAGAAAGCAAGCACCAGATCCAGGACTCGAACCGTGATCAACAATATGGGAGTCCAGCGCCCTTAACCACCATGCCACCTGCAAGCCCCATACATGGCATGGTTTTCAAGCCACTGGGTCTCGGACTCAGACCATATGGTCAGCCATGTGGTATCCAGCACTTTAATTAAGTGATGCCACTGACTAGCCAGATAAGGTATTTCACATGAAGTAGTTAATAGGATGCAACTATCAAGCTAATAGCCATGAGATATAAATCTCCAAACTAGTACAGAAGGAAAAAAGTTGAATAATTAATAAATTCTTATTTTTTAAATTAAGAAAGAGGTGAAATAAAGGATAAATAAAAGCACAAAGTAAAATGATAGCTTAAAATCAATATATCAATAATTTTATTAAGTGTTTATGAAGTAAATGTTCATGTTAAGGAAACATTGTCAAGGGCCAGCTGATGGCATGGTGGTTAAGGTGGGTTGATTCCATATGGCTGACTGCACAGTTTAGGTCCAGGACCTGGTGGCTTGAAAAACACTCCGGGCCCTAGTGTGTCCATGCCCAAAGTTCCAAGAGGAGAATGGAGGAGAAGGGATTTTGGTGTGGCCAACTCTCCAGAGGGTGATTTCTTTCTCTGTCCTCTCTCTTCTCTCTCTCTCCTCTCTCCTCTCCCTTTCTCAAGTGAGTGCACACACCTTATAGCAAATTAAGAAAAAATTATCAAATAAGATTAACAAATAGATATTGTTTAAGAGCGACAAATCCAAAATATAAGATATAGATAGGTTAACAGTTTAAAAATGGAGAAAGAGAAATCATACAAATAATACTATAATAGGTAGAAAAACTGTGAAGACATCTTCATGTGTAGCCATATTCACATCAGACACATACATTTAAAAACAAAAGCATTATTAGAGATATGGAAGATTATGAAGGGCCTTCAAAATGTTCATGGAGGGGTTGGCCCTGTAGTATAGTGGTTAAGTGTTGTGCATTGGGAGCTGGATCCCATGTGGCTGACTATGGTTTGAATCCCAGCCCTGGCAGCTTGAAATATACACCAGGCATATATTCATTAGGGCCTGAAATCCTGATGGGATGGGAAAATGGAGGAGAAAGATCGAGGCCTGACCATGCCCCATTGGGGGGTGGTTTCTCTTTCTTGTGAGTGCCTTTTAGCAAAGAGAGAACAAAAACAGGGAAGATACCTAGCATTAGGCTGGCAGAAGGCATGCTGGTTAAGGCACTGAATCCCACATGGCCAACTCTGTGGTTTGAGTCCCAAACCCAGCAGCTTGAAAAACATGCTGGACCCATGTATGTGAATGCACAAAATCCAGGGAGGAAATAGAGGAAAAAGGATTGTAGTATGGCCATCCCCCAGAGTGTGCGGGGGTGATTTCTCTCTTTCCCGCTCTCTCTGTGTCTTGCTGTCTCTCTCCGGCAAACACACACACCCTATGGCAAAAATCTAAAAAACAACAAAACCAAACCCCAAACAAAAAAGCAGACAATTTATGGAAAAATAGAATTAAAGTAAAAGTTTGTTTTGATCCAAAATTTTTGACATGTATAGTTTTTTCATAATATATATTTTCCATTTGGATCACATCATTTACAAAAATTAACCAAAATGGATCATAGACCTAAATTTAAGAGCCAAAATGATAATACTGGTAGAAGATATCATAAAAGTTCATATTTTCTATAAAGTTTATTTCTTGAGAGTGAGAGAGGTCACCAGAAGGGTCTTCATGCAGCCGTCCATCCCTAGCCTTAGACAGCCGGGGTTATGGGCATGCACATGTGTACCCAACATGCTGAGTAAGGTCCCAGGATGCGAACTCAAGACCTTTCCCACGTCAGTCCAGTTGCATTACCATTGTGCCACGACCTGGCCCTAGAAGTGAATCTTTGTCCTTAAATTAGGCCAAACATTCTTAGTGTGACACTAAACCATAAGCAACAAGGCGCTGGTAGGTGGTGTGGTGGTTAAAGATGCTGGATTCCCACATGGCCAACTGCGGTGTGTGTGTGTGTGTGCATATATATATATATATATATAGAGAGAGAGAGAGAGAAGTGGCCATGCAAACCCAAACCCTTCTCCATTCTCCTATAGGGATTTTGGGCACACATGCACACATGCCCGGCATGAGTTTTAAGCTGCCAGGTCCAGGACTCAAACTTCAGTCAACTCCGTGGAGTCCAGCAACATAATCATTATGCCATCTGCTGGTCCCCCTAAGATTAAAAGGGGAGTAAGGCTGGATAAGCAGTTGGGTAGACAGGAAGGAAAATTTAACTGTCCTATAAGGAGTACTTGTTTGGTATCTGACTATAGTAAAGATAGGGTACCAGTGTTAAAGTATGTCAGCTCCGCAGCTGAACAACTAGGCTCAAATGCCACTTCTACCACTTAGTTTTTAGTTTCATAATCCTTCTGTGCCTCAGTTTCCACATCTATCAATGGAAATTATATTTAGTCATCAGGAAAGTCATGACACATTTTTGCATAGAAAAAACAGCAAAGTACATCATGACTTTCCAGACGACCTAATAGTTGCATCTAGCTCAAACGTTTTCGTGAGGATTAAAGATTATCCTGGTAAAACCTTGAGAATGGTTTTTGACACATAAGTGTTTATAACTAGCATTTGTTATTATTTCTTCCTGAAGCTCTCTGTAAGGTGCATTAATTCTGAGTCCCTATTACATATCTGCTATTGCCCTATTTTTCATTTATGGTAGATGCATGAAATATTAAAACTGCATTTTAAGGCATTTACATTTCTGACACTTCACTCTTTTAGACTGCTTCTGCCTCTTCAGCCCAAAAAACCATGGAAAGGGATAAGTATTTATAGACTGTTCCAATGTGGCAGGCATTGTGTCAGGCACTTTATATATGCCAACTTCCTTATTACTCAAACCAGTCTTGTGGATTGCTATGTTTAATAGAAACTGACACTCAGAGAGCTTAAGAAGCCTAAAAGTATGGGCCAGTGGGTAAGGTGAGCCAGATACCACATGGCTGACTATGGTTTGAATCCCAGCCCTGGTGGTTTGCAAAAACATGCTGGGCATTTGTGTGTGCATGCCCTAAATCCCAGTAAAACGAAGAAATGGAAGAGAAGGAATTGCGGGGTGATCATGACGTATTAAGGTGTACTTTCTCCCTTTCCCTCTCTCCTCTGTCTTTTGTGAGCACACATGCCCTCTCGGCATTGAAAAAAAAAAAGCCTAAAGTAACAGAGCTTGTAAGAGGTGGAGTTATTTTGAAAATAGGCCCAGGGCCAGCAGGTGGCATGGTGGTTAAGGGTGCTGAACTCCCACGTGCGTGGTCAACCACAGTTCAAGTCCTGGACCCGGTGGTGCTCTCTCTCTCTCTCTGTCCCTCTCTCTCTCCTCTCTCACTCTGTCCCTCTCTGGTCAAATTTAAGTAAATAAATAAAGTTAAATAAAATATTTATTTAATTAAATAAATAATGACGACGACAACAACAACAACAACAACGAAAAGGAAACAGGCCCACCCAGCTCCAAAACCTTTGTGCTCTTCCATTGCAGCATGTCTTCTTGGAATTGAACATAATCATTGATCAATGGGAAATTCAAATAATTTTCTAAATTGTTTTGTTGAAGTTATTTATATGACTTAATTTTGAGAAAGCATGTCCAAGAGTCTGAGTGCTTTGTATACTGGAAAGCTTATATGGTGCAAGTGTATCATTTCAGAGCAGAAACTAAATGTCTTACATTGCGGATCCTGGTAAATAAGTATTTCTAGAAGTTGCTTAAGTTGCAGTGATCTAGCAGAATTCCAAAGTCTGGCCAAATCTCAGAAATGCAGTGGCAGGATTTCCAGGTCAAAGGAGGTGTATAACCAATAGGAGAGAGAGGCCACTGTCAAACTCTTGATGAGGAAGGGACCAGCAGGTGGCACGGTGGTTAAAATGCTGGACTCCCACATGGTTAGCCATGGTTCAAGTTCCAGACCTGGTGGCTTGCTTTCTCATTTTTTTTTCTCTCTCTCTCTCTGTTCAAATTTTAAATAATAATAATAATAATAATAATAATAATAATAATAATAAATTAAGTTAAATTAAACAATTCTAAAAAAAAAAAAGGAAAGGACCTCCTGATGGGGGGACCTGTTATCCAAAGTTGTTTTGATGTCAGTTCCTCTTGTTCTGCCCCGAGTGTCTAAACATAGTAAGGCACCCGCCCAAAGCATCATCACTGAGAGAGGGAACTAGCCAAAACACCAACCAAATCTGCACAGCTGCAACGCTCAGGAAATGTAGACTTGCACTCCCCTCGTTGGCCTGGATTGACTGAAGTGACCAAGGCCCAAGTGGCACTATTTTCCTGACTTTTTAAAAAAGTTTATGCCATAGGACATGTGCACTCACCAGAAAGAGACAGAGACAGTGAGAGGGAAAGTGAGAAATCACCCCTCAGGGGTGGGGGGAATAGCCACACCACAATCCTTTCTCCTGCATTCTCCTCCCAGGATTTTGGGCATATGCACACCCATGTACCATGAAATCTGGGACTGAAACCACGGTGAGCTATGTGGGAGTTCAGCACCTTAACCACCATGCCATTTGCTGGCCCCCAAGTGGCCCTTTGGGAGCTTTTGCTGTAAAGTTACTGCGCTGGACATTTAAAAAATCACCAATGACTGACCCACTAGACTATTGCAGCAGAGACAAAGTACAGAGCATGCAAAAAAGGAGTGTGGAGCCCAGCGATGGAAGGCAAGCTGGAAAACCCCAGGTGCCCAACTGGCAACAAGGAGGCCATTCTGAATGTGTGTGACGAAGGGAGAATTAAACTGTAGCCTGGTGGCCTGCTCTCAAATCCAGCTCTGCCACTTATGAGAGAATTAATTAATCTTTGGGTGCATCAGTTCTTTCATCTGTATCATGCAGGAAAGAACAATAGTACCTATCTCCTCATTGCACTGTCGTGAGGTTCAAATGAAATCATGGATTAAAGCATTGTAGAAACTGGCATGGTATATACAGAGTGCGGTGAGGGTCCTTCAAAGTGTGTGTGGATTTGATTATTATTAAAGAACTATGTGTGGATTTCAAAATTTTATATACTTATAAAATAAACTTTTATTATCATTTCATTTTTTCCATGAACTTTTTGAAGTCCCTTTGTAGAAGAATAAGGTTCTATGTTTACTTGTTTTGTTTACCTGTGTAGCCCTGGTACCTGGAACAGTGTCTGGTACACAGTAAAGAGTCAATAAACATTCATTAAATGAATGAATGAATGCATATATATGTTGTAGATTTCAAGCACTACCTAGAACACTAGGTAATCATGGCAAGCAAAACTATGAGAAAGACAAAAGTCAGTTCTTACATTCTTCCACTGAGAGCTCTGTCCTCTGTCCCCTGACAGTGCCCTGGAGGTATTAATATCCAATGTTACTTCATATTACTTCATTTTTCCTGACCCAGCCCACTCACTATCAATGATGACAGGAACAAAAGCTGCCATTCAATGAAGGCTTACTATGTTCTAGGTACTAAGTTTTACATGTATCTTCATCTTGATCTTAAAATCTACTCTCACATTTAATGGCCATATTTCTTGGGGGGAAAAAATACATGTCGATGACTCTAAAGTTCAAATTTTTCTATCTCGGCTGTAAGGCAAATCCTACTACAGAAACCAGCATGATGCCTGCCAGGATTTCTGTTCCTGGGACTATTCTGGGCCCAGCTTAAACCCAAGCTTGCAGTTGTGTGGCGAGAGACTCAACTGTCATAGCTTTGTCATCAGGCATAGCTGTGATTGATGGGGAATGAGGGCAGGGACAGGGAAGGAGCCGAGACTGGCTTTGAAGGTAGTCCCCAACATTCTGAGGAGCTGCCAAAAGACCCCTACTGTTGACTGGTCCTGGATGGCACAAGGCACTGACACTATTCTGTCCTTTTTCACAATTCCAGCGGCTGTCATTCAAATCCAGCTAATCTCTGTTCAATGCTCTGTAACATTAAAGGAGCAGATGGAACAACTGGTCAAGTGCTTGTCCACAGCTGCTCACCTGGGCTCACAAATACTTTCCCTCGGCCAACAGATTTTTCATAGGGGTGGTAATCTCTTCAGCTCACTGCCTTTTGCATCTCTACAACTTTAGATACTGGGGCCATTTGCCAGGTTTAGAACCTTCTGGTAAGCTCACTCATATCATCCCCTCTACTCTGACTCTTCCTTCATAGTTCTATCACAGAAAGACTAGCACTATTTGCAGAATGAAATGATTATCCTCAGTCTCTCACAAGTGTCCCCAAATTCCATGACAGCAGATGGAATTCACAGTCTCCTCTACTGTACCCACAGCGCCCAGCTCTGGACCTGGCACAAAGCTGAAGCTCAATCAGTATTTCTCAAAGAATAAATAACCGAGCAAAGAGTGAACAAATGAGTAAGAGAGAAAAAGCGAAGAGAATAACTGTGGTAATTGTTCTCAAACAACGAGGCGCTGTCATATGGAAGAGGGAGGGCTTTTCTTCTTCTTTTTTTTTTTTTAAATCATTTTAAAATTGCAGAAGAGTTGCAAACATAGAACAAGAATTCCCATAAACCATCTACCCAGATCCCACCAATTTTAAATATTTTAGGATGTGTTTCCTCACTCCCTCTCACTGTGTAAATATTAATGTATCTTTTTCCTGAACTATTTGCAGGTAGGTTGCATACATTCTGCCACTTTTAGTGGATTTGGTGAATCGATCAGAGAGTCATGATCCAGGCCAAGACTTCGGCCTGTAGCTGCAGGACAGCTGCAAGCCACAGCATGCAGGATCTCAGTTCAGTGCTAGGATGCTGTAGCTGACTGAAGTCATTTGCTTTCAGAGCCCTTTTGGAAAGAAAGGATGTCATAAAATATGCTCCTGTGGCTTTCTTCATTGGGGATAGAGAAGTAGACCTACGCTGTAAAGAGTTTCAAGGAAAAACTACAAAAGGTTTTTGAGAGGAGGGGTCTTGATAACTCGGAAATGATAATGGCTTTCATAAAGCTGCCATTAACACTTCTTTACGAGGCCCCCAGATGGCAGCAGTGTGCTACTCTTGAGCTGTAAGCTTTTTTTTATTTGTTGTTCATTTTTGTTTTTGTTTCCAGAGAGAGATTTTTGCTATAGGGTACATGCGCTCGCTACAGAGACAGAGAGAAAGTGAGAAATCACTCTCCCCAGGGAGGATGGCCATGACACAGTCCCTTTTCTTCCATTTTCCTCTTGGGATTTTGGGCACACATGCACACGTGCCCGGTATGAATTTTAAGCCAATGGATCTGCGACTTGAACTGCAGTTCTCTATGTGGGAGTCCAGTGACCATTACACCGTCTGCTGGTCCCGAGCTGTAAATTCTTGATGAAGTGCTTCACTTGGACGTTGTCTAACCCACTGTCCCATGGCTACCCCCACAGCTCACAACTACCCCCACAGCAAGAGTAGGGCTAGCGATGTGCCTTCCACTGTTGGTGATTCTATTGGTTTTCCCCTTGTGAGTGGCTCCCCATGACTTGACTCTTCAAACTTCTCTCCACCCATTGCCAGCCCTGAGTGCCTCATTGTTGGAAATCATGACCTAATGGTTCCCTTCAGCATTCCATAGTCAACATATCCAAAATGGAATTCAGTTTTCTTATCCATCCCTCATTCTCCACCCAAGCCTGTGCTTCTCTGTATCATTGTGAACATCTTCCACTCATCGATTCCTAGTGAGTCCACCCATAAACGATTTCGCATCAGTGTCCCCATCTCCAGTTTGCCAGACACAGGGCAGATCCTCTCCACCTCTAGCCTAATCTATTAACTCATCTGCTTATTTCTGTCACTTTTCTTTCATAATCTGTTCTGTCACCACAATGTAAGCCTTTACTCAAACTCCTCTGCAAGATGGGAAATCTCGCTTTTGTTAATCTGTTCAATATTCCCATACTTCAAGGCGCAGATGGAGGTAGCACCTCCTCACACAAACTTTTCTGTGTATCGTCCTGTACTCAACATCCCCCTCATTCTTTCTACCGTCCACCCGGGGCACTTGACTTGGAGCTCCCTTTAGGCTCTAGTTTTTAACACTCTGCCTTATAGGTTGTTCATTATTTATCTTCATGAGTATCTGCCCCCAAGCCTTACCCCAGGATGGCAACCACATGGCGTAAAATGCTTCAGTTGAGCCCTCCCGCCAGTACCCAATGAGAAACACTACTGATAGATTATAGCTGTCTTTCCACTGAGCCCAAACTCAATCTCAACATCCTCAAAACAGTACTCCAGGCAGAGCTGGTTGACAAGATGAAACAAATTTACTATCCTTGCCCTAAACTATAAGCCATAGGTCAGAAAGCATGTCCTATTATTTGAATCTACCACAGCATCCTACACATAATCTGTACTCACTTGAAGGCTTCTTGAATGGATAAAGTAAAGTGGATTAGAGCAGACCCTGACGGCAGGACTGCTGCTCTTCAGACGCCACAGGTCCATTTCATGTGCTTTCTTCACTGCAATGTATCTATATATTTGCTAGTGAAAAATCATGTGGTTTGGATCAATGTTTCTCAATGGTATTCAAAGCAGCACCTTGCTGAAAGCTGGGCGGTCAAGTGTAAACTCGGCAGAATTAAGCAGCACACGTTTAACCACACATCATTTTTCTCAGCCTAACATTCAGACTCATAAGCATGTTTTTCCACTCTGCTTTCACTTTTTCAGTGCATTAAAAAATATTAGAAAGAAGATGCACCATGTTGGTCTTAATTAGAACATCACAGGTCCACCATGCTACTATTGATCCTTATCGTGGTAGGGAAAAATTGTGTAGACATGTTCTATACTGTCATTCCCTAGGCATATTAGAAGTTGGTGTGTGTTTTTTTACTTTTTGTTTTATGTTTGTTTTTTTTTTTGGGGGGGGCCTGGTTTTATAATTTATTTTAATGGGAAGATTAGATATTGGTTGTATAAGAACTTTTAAATTTCAAGGCCAAATTTGAGTTTTCGCTTTCTTTCACACTTTTACAGATTTCTTACAGTGCTTATAAAGAATTTCCAGAATTCAATGGGATGCTAAACAAATATTTAGTCACAGCAATCTGGAAAAAAAAAAAAGAGCTATTTTGTGGTGACAGGGGCATATTCATTGCTGGGTCCCAATATAGAATGGTTTTAAAGGCCAAACAAATCCTTGCTCTGACCAAGCAATTATCATTTTGTGTGTGTTTCTGTTTTGTTTTTGTTTTGTCAGAGGTTGCTTACACTCACCAGAGACAGAGATAAGAGAGAAAATGCCTCCCAATGGGGCCTGCTCATGCCCAAATCCCTTGTCTTCCATTTCTCCATCCTGTTGGGATTTGGGGGACACACACGCGTGCACCCAGTGTATTTTTTAAGTCACTGGGGCTGGAATTCGAGCCATATCAGCTTTGTGGGATCCAGCTTTTTTTTTTTTTCCCCACATTTTCCTATTTTTTTTATTTACTCCAACTTGGATTATAATCTATATGAAGCACCTGAACTGGGACCAGCAGTTAGCATAATGGCTATGTCGCTGGACTCCCATGTAGTCGACTGCAGTTCAAGTCCCAGACCCAGTGGCTTGAATTCACGCCGGGCGTGTGCGTGCGTGCCCAAGATCCCGAGAGGAGAATGGAGGAGAAGGGATTGCAGCATGACCATCCCCTCTGGGGGGTGATTTCTTACTTTCTGTCTCTCTGTCTTTCTGGCTAGTGCACGCGCCCTATTGCAAAAAGAAAAAAAAAAACAAACAAACGAAAAAAACGCCTGAACTGAAATATATTAACAGGAAAACAAAGTGATAAACTCTTACCTATATACACTTGAGTCGTTGTCTACAGAAGGGAGAAACAAAATTAAATTTTATGTCAAAATATATCATTAGGAAATATCTAAAGTTCTTAATACAGTGATCAAAATAGTAAACCAATGAAATTGTAACAACCAGTTCTAAATAACAAACTTACAGAACTGAAAATATTAAAAGGTTAAAAAGGTCCTTCTATTTAGGTGGGGATACTGTATAAACCATTTCTTATGTTTTTCTTTCTTTTTTTTTTTTCACAAACTAAGAAACATTTTAAAGACGAAACCAATAGCATTAACACACACCCAAATGCCAGTGCAAGAGTTCACTGGGGCTCACAAAAGAGAAAAGTGTACTGAGGTGTCAGTGAACAACTGGAGCCACTGCTTGTGGTGACACAGGGCCAACATGTGCTTGTCGAGGAAGGCGTTCTGCGTCTGCACAGAAGTGGACATGCGGGGCAAGAGTGAAGCAAGGCAAGACAGAAGGGCAGGTGGGCAAAGCTTCAAGACCCTTCCCTCCAGTCTAATGCACTCTCGTCTGTTTTTGGAAATTAAAGCAGTTGACAGGTGACTTTACAAAAAACTGGAATATCAAAGAACACTAGCAAAAATCTAGACTAGAGCTGAGGTTGCTATTAAAGTTATACAAGGAGGTCGGTGGGGGGATAGTTGGTGTTCTCCAAGCCAGATCTCACACGATGACAGGCACTAAATCTAGGTAGGTGTGCTTGCGGCAGGAATGAAGCCACTCGTCTAGTAAAGGCTGGTCTTCTTCATGATGCACAGCAACTCTTGCTCGTTGACTTCCCCATCGCCATCTCGATCAGCTTCATGGATCATTTCCTGTAGCTCCCCATCAGAAAGATTCTTGCCCAGTTCCTGGGCCACAGGCTTCAGGTTTTGGAATGATATCGTCCCAGTTTCAGTGTCATCGAAGAGCTTGAAAACTTTCAGGATTTCTTCTTTGGTATCTTTCTCAGACATTTCCTGAGTCATCACAGTAAAAAGAAATCACCAAAGTTCATCTTTCCTGTCCCTTCTTTATCAACTTCACGGATCATTTTCTTGATCTCTTCTTTCTTGGGTTCAAAGCCCAGGGCTCTCACGGCTACCTTCAGCTCCTCAACATCTATGGATCCGGTTCTGTCAGCATCGAAGAGGTCGAAAGCTTCCCAGATTCCCTGTCTCTGCTCTGCAGTAAGCTCCTGCTTTGGGCTCATCCTTTTTCGCTGGGAACTTGATGCCTTGTTTGCTTTCTTTCTCTTTTTTTTTTTTTTTAAAAAAAATACTTTTTAATTTAATTTAATTTAATTTATTCATTTATTCTTCATTTGAGCAGAGAAAGACACAGAGAGAGATAGAGAGAGAGGGGGAAACTGAGAAAGCAAGCCACCAGGTCCGGGACTCGAACCATGGTCGGTCACGTGGGAACGTCCAGCACTTTACTTGTTTGCTTTCTTAAAGTTGGAGGCCATTGCCATTGGACTCTGCTGTCTGTTGTTATGGCAACCAATGTACACACCGACTTGGCGCCTTTCTCACCGCTCCAGCCCCCCACAAGTATAAGCCATTTCTGATCAAGCATGAAGATAATAACTTTCTTGGCTTATTTTCTATCAGATGAATATGGACTGATCTAATTTTCATAACAGAAATGCAGATGTTTTAAAATTTTTTCTTCTAATTAATTTATCAGACTTTTTTTTTAAAAAGCCTCGTATCAAGAGTAGATATCCTAGCATCCTGCGCGGAGCTGGCCTTTCCACTTCAGTAGTCATTGGAGAGCGGCAGGCACCGCGCTGCGGTGCCCCC
>NW_006205516.1:1310216-1315978 GCF_000334495.1 Tupaia belangeri chinensis
CCCCGCGGGCGCCTCACCAAGCACACCCAAGTTCGTGCGCGACATGATCCGGGAGGTGTGCGGCTTCGCCCCCTAGGAGCGGCACGCCATGGAGCTGCTCAAGGTGTCCAAGGACAGGCGCGCACTCACGTTCAAGAAGCGGGTGGGGACGCACATCCTCGCCCAGAGGAAGCGTGAGGAGCTGAGCAACGTGCTGGCGTGCTGGCCGCCGTGCTGAAGGCGGCTGCCAAGAAGGACTGAGCCCGCCCTGTGCCAATAAAGCTGACTTGCCCCCCCACCCCCCAAAAAAAGTCTATTATCTATAATGGCCAGAATCAAGAATTATATTAAAAGTATCCAGGAAAAAAAAAATATTTATGCTTCTTTCAGTTCCCAGAAAGCATCTTAGAAACCTTAAATAAAAGTGGATACCTGAATTGATCATCAGTGTGAACAAATCAAGTCCTACCATTTTCTCTGACTGCTAAAACTGAACATAACCAAATCACAAAGGAAATGGAAGACAGAGAAAATGAATCAGCCACAACAGAAATAACAGAGAACTTTTCCAGAATGAGTGAAAAGGGTTTCCCAAACCAGTCATCCCCACAAGACAGGACAGCAACAGAACTAAATGAAATCCAGTCAGGCCCTCATTTTTCCACTATGCAAGAAACATTGTCCTGAGCCCTAGAACACATTTTCTCTTTTGAAAGTTTTACGTACCGACCAGGTGCAGAGTTCATCTCAAAAATTTTGCCAAGATATTTGAATATTATTACACCGTCAAGAAGACACTCTTGGGACCAGCAGTTAGCGTAATGGCTATGTCACTGAACTCCCATGTAGCCGACCACAGTTTAAGTCCCGGACCCAGTGGCTTAAAACTCACGCAGGGCACGTGTGCATGCGTGCCCAAGATGCCGAGAGGAGAAGGGAAGAAAGGGATTGCAGCATGGCCATCCCCCCTGGGGGATGATTTCTTGCTTTCTGTCTCTCTGTCTCTGTCTGTCTGGCGAGTGCACACGCCCTATAGCAAAAACCTCTCAAAAAAATAAATATGTATGAAAAGACATTCTTGAGAATGTTGTTAGAGGCCAGTGGTGCTGTGGTAATTAAAGCACCTAAGTGTCTGGACACCACGTGTGCAGTTTGAGCAACAGACTCAGTGGCTTGAAAAACACGCCAGGCACATTTGCAAGCATACCAAAATCTCAAAAAGAAAATGGGGAGAAGGGACTGTGGTGTGACCATACCCTATGGGAACGTGCTTTCTCACCTTCTCTCTGTGTGTCTTTCTCTGACAAGTGCATGTGCCCTCTGGCAAATTAAAAAAAAAAAAAGTTCTGCTTTAAGAAAATAAGAACAGAAAATCATGAATATTTTTTTACCTTTCTACCCTGCACAGGAAACAGTAAACTTCCCTGTCTCTTTTCATCCAACCCACAGCCAAGGTGAGCAGGAAGAGCAACAGTCTCATGAAGTATCTAACATGGTAGACCTCACACACACCTTCCCTGTTGTTTTGTTTTCCTTACTTATTGCCTGTAGTCAACCATGGTCCAAAAATAGGTGAGTACAACACAATAACATATTTTAAGAAAGAGAAATTATATTTATATAGGTTTCATCATAGCACATTGTAAGTTCTATTTTAGATTAGTTATTGTTTATCTCCTATGGGATCTAATTTTTAAATTCAGCTTTATCATAGTATGGTTGTTTCCTAATTTGGGATGATTCTGCCTAACAGTTTTTTTGTTTTTTTTTTTGTTTTTTTTTTTTTTGCTTTTGGACGATACAACTCCTTGGAGACACAGACAGGGACAGAGAGACAGAAAGTGAGAAATCACCCCCTGGGGGGATGGCAACACCACAGTCCCTTCTCCTCCATTCTCCTCTCGGGATTTTGGGCATGCATGCACACTCGCCTGGCATGAGCTTTAAGTCACCGAGTTTGGGACTCAAACCGTGGGTGACTACATGAGAGTTCTGCAACATAATCATTACACCAGCTGTTGGTCTCACATTTAAGTTAATTTATTATTATTATTCAACTTGACCAGAGACTGAAAGAGAGAAAGAAAGCAAGCTGCCAGGTCTGGGACTTGAACTGTGGTTGGTCATGTGGGGGTCCAGTACCCCAACCACCACACCATCTCCCAACCACCCCCCAAGCTTTGTAGTTTATGTGCTGTTACCTACATGATTCTAAGTGCCAAGTCATTATCAATTGATTTTTCTTTTACTGTAGTTTATTCTTCTTTTTAATATTTTCCGCACACTGTTAACTGCCTGCTCTAGTCAATAAATGGGATGGGCCATACTGCAGCTGTCAGAGGCCCCCTCACCTCACGTTCAGCCTCAGCTTTTTGCTTTTGGACGATACAAAAGCAATATGCACTCAGAAGAAAACATACTTCAAGTACCCACAAACCATTCTGTTTCCCACATTCAGTCGTTTTCAGTAAATTACATGAGCTATTTGACACTTTATAATGAAATAAGCTGTTAGTTGATTTTGCCCAACCACATGCTAAAGCAAGCATTCTGAGCACACTGAAGGTAGGCCAGGCTACAATGCTTGGTTGAGTAGCTGTATTAATAAACTCATTTTCCATTTATGACATTTTCCATTTATGACAGGTGTTGAAGGACATAATCCCATCATAAATTGAGAAACACCTCCAAAGGGAAAAACATAGTATGTATAGGTCTGAGTGCTCTGTGCAGTTCGGGTATGCACTCAAAGGTATTAGAAAGTATCCCATGCCCATGAAGGGGGAACTACTGCATTTAGTTTAGTTTAATTTAGTTTTGTTTTTAAAGTGTAGTGTTTCCATTGAAACCATGCACTTGTTTTGCTCACTGAATGGAAACATGACTTCTGGTAGGAAAAAAATAGAATTTTACTTCTTTAATAAAACAGAGATGAAAATAATACAAATGACACAAATAGGGTGGGATTGCTCTGAGATTTGTGATTTTGATTCTACTACACTCGTATGTGAATAAAGACAAAGCGTGCCATTGAGTAACTTCAAATTGATTGGGATAACCGCCTACACAGATTACTCAGGATTTAAGTGTACGTTCTTGAAACCTCAACATCTTCACTCTAAATGCTTCTTCAAGGCAATGACTTGAGTAGAAACAGGGATTCGATACGTGGGACACCATCGATACTATTCACTTCTGTGTCGTGTGGACAACTGAAAAGGATGGACCAGAAGAGCAGATTCCACACATCCATGATGGTCCTTGTGGGGTCCAGGGGTAGCCACGGAGGAGGTGAGGTGGGCTAAGGGTGTAGGAGGGATGGGGAGGCATAGAGTGGGGTGGGGTAGGGGGAAGAGAGGGAGTGGGGTAAGGGAATGGGACAGGAAATGGGGTCGGGGTCCCAACAGGAGGTGGGGTGGGGGAAAAGAGGGGTGTGGCAGAACAGGGTATCTTGAGTACTGTTGACAACGATGTGTTGGTAATATCCTTGACTTGCTTGATAGGCAATACATGTATGCGTTGTGAAATGATATCGCATGCTCTCATTGTCACTGAGTTTCTTCACGGCCTGGAACCAGAACCAAACTGCTCCTCATGTCTAATGTGAAGTTCCAGTCTACATCCACGTGGAGCAGCTGGATTTCATTACACAATTTGGATTCCTCTAAGATCAGATCCATGTACAGGCCTTGTCCTTGGCAAAGAGATGCTGGAATGTTCTGGAGCATTCTCTGTAATCTTTGAGACAAGTATACCCTACTGGCAGGATCAACCAGGTAGAGAGGAAAACGGGTGCCTGGTTAGGTTAGCAGAGAAGAACGCACAGGTCTGAGGGCGGGCGGTTCTCCATGCATGGTTCCAGCGTGGTGCCTTGAGCATTCGTGGTCAAGGCCGGCGTCCTCTCATCCAAAGGGCCAGCCCCCTTCTCCCTCCTTGGCGAGAGGGGAGCAACAGGCTGAAGAACCGCGCCTTGCAGACCGGATCCAGCTTTCTCAACCACTAGGCGCACAGGCTGGCCTTTTGTTATATTTTAAAAGTCTGATAATGATATGGCAGTTACGTGCAGTTTTTGTTAATAAAAAAACTGAAGTATTTACAGATGAAATGATATAATGTCTGAACTTTGCTTCACACTGACTCATTGTGTGGGGAGTAGAGAATGAGTGGAAGTAGAGATAAAACCAGATTAACCATGATGATAATCGTTGACGCTGGGTGATGGGTTCATGGTCATTCATTATAATGACCTTTCCTACTTTCGGGTAAGTTTGAATTTTCCCAAAATAAAAGATTTTTTGAAAATCTACCATGAAAGTGGTAGCATGGTTTGGGGAGGCTCCTTGTAATACGAATCTTTTCCAGGAATAGTAACCCATGAACTCCTTGTAATGTGAATCTTTTCCAGGAATGGTAACCTTCCTTGACCACATTAGCAAGGATGAATTGCCCAAATGTCTTAGGAGGGAATAGAGGCCCACAGGAACAGGAAATGAGGCAGGGCAAGTCTGAAAAGAGAGGAAGTTAGGAGAAGCCTAGAACATGGACTCCTGCCAGAGTAGACAAGCCAATGCCAGCCAGTGAAAGATAGGTTTGGGGAGTGGTAGCAGCTACAGAGAGATTTCTAAAAGAAAGCAGTAGATTCGGAAAGGGGAAAGTGTGTGTATAGCATAGGTACATTGGTGGGGCTAGTGGAATGCAGCTTGAATATCAAGGCTATAAAACAATCTCACTTTTTCTTTTCTTTTCTTTTCTTTTCTTTTCTTTTTTTTTTTGCCATGGGGCATGTGTACTTGTCAGAGAGAGAGAGAGAGAGAGAGACGGTGAGAGGGAAAGTGAGAAATCATCCTCCAGGGGGTTTGACCATGCCACAGTCCCTTCTCTTCCACTCTCCTCCTGGGATTTTGGGCACACACACATATGTGCTCGGTGTGATTTTCAAGCTGCCAGGTCTGGGACTCAAACTGCGATCAGCCATGTGGGAGCAAACTCGTATCAGCCAGGTGGGAGTCCAGTAACTTAACCATCATGCTACCTGCTTGCCCCAAAACTCCCATTTTTTAAATTGACATAATAATTGTACATATTTATGGGGTACAACATTTTGATTAGAACTATCTTTATCTGCCCTCCAGTGCCTTTGGAAACATCATGGAGATAGAACACTTAAAATTCATTCTTAGTGTGGCTCATCCATGGTGGCAGAGGTGGTAGAGTGCTGCTGTGTGACAGTGGAGTCACATGAGAAGGCCTGGGGAGTGGGGGTGGATCCCAGGTCAGCCTGAACATACTGGGTGCATCTGCAGGCATGTCTGTGTTGTGGCAGAAGATCGAGGCATGACAAGACAAATTACGGGTACATAATTCTCCCTCTCTCTCTCTCTCAAGAAAGAAATACATTTAAAATTTTTTAAAGAATTCATTCTTGGGGGGCCAGCAGGTAGCATGGTGGTTTAGGACACTGGACTTCCACACGGTTGACCAAGGTTCGTGTCCCAGACCTGACAGCTTGCTTTCTCACTTTCTCTCTCTCTCTCCTCTCTCTCTCCTTCTCACTCTCACTCTGTCCCTCTCTGGTAAAATAAAAAATAAAGTTAAGTAAAATAATTCTTTGAAAAAAAAAATACACAGACACAAAAAAAGAATTCATTCTTGGGGCCAGGAGATGATGTATTGGTTACATGGCTGGACTCCCACATGGCTGACCAGGGTTTGAGTCCCAGATCCAGAGGCTTGAAACTCATGCCAGAGGGACCAGCAGTTAGCATAATGGCTATGTCGCTGGA
>NW_006205516.1:1316161-1321797 GCF_000334495.1 Tupaia belangeri chinensis
CCTATAGAAAAAACCCTCCCAAAAAAAAAAAAAAAAAAAAAAGAAAAGAAAGAAAGAAACTCATAGAATCATTTTCTGGGGCTGGCCCTGTCACCTGGTGGTTTAGGGAGCTGAATCTCACATGGCTGACCTCTTAGTTTGAATCCCGGCCCAGGAGGCTTGAAAAACATGCCAGGCAGGCATGTGTGCATGCATGCCCCAAGTCCCAGCAGGATGAAGAACTGAAGGAGTAGGGACTGTGGTGTAACCACACCCCAGTAGGGAGTGCTTCCTTCCTCTTTCAGGATCTCTGTCTCTCCCTGGTGAGCACATGTACTCTCTGGTAATTAAAAAAAAAATGTTTCCACATTTTCAAATCTGCAAATCTTGGGTCAGCTGCTCTTTTTCTATCCCTGCTTCCATTGTTTTTCTAAAAACAATCAGGTTTACCATTTTATTGATTGTGAATGTTAGACCTGAAGGGACCCCTGCAATTCACTTACTCTTCCTTTTCACAGGTAAAACAGAAGCCCTGAGAAATCATACCCTGCCTAGCACAGCACTGGCACACAGTAAGGGCTCAATAAATAGCTTCCTTTCTCTCTGTGTCTATCGGATCAAACTGGAAAATAATAATAATGATAAATAAAGTTAAATAAGTAAGTTTTTAAAAAGTTAATATTGTTAACTGGATTTACACTATAGAATTTTTTCCTAAAAGTATAATTGAAAAGTGTTACATCAATACATATTCTGTACAATGAAGTCAAATATTATAGTATATTATAAAACTAAAATACAAGGAGTCTTCAAGAGTTCATAGAAAATGTGTGTTATAAGAAATAACTATGCATGGGTTTTAAACGTTTTTTGTTTGTTTGTTTTGGAGAGGTTTTTGCTATAGTGCACGTGCGCTAGCCAGAAACATAGAGAGAGACAGAAAGCAAGAAATAACCCCCCGGGGGGATGGCCACGCTGCAGTCCCTTCTCCTCCATTCTCCTCTCAGGACCTTGGGCACGCATGCACACGCGCCTGGTGTGAGTTTAAGTCACTGGATCTGGGACGCGAACAGCGGTCAGCTACATGGGAGTCCAGCGACATAGTCATTACACCAGCTGCTGGTCCCAAAACATTTTTGCACCAATATAAACTTGTACTTTAGTTCCATCTTTCCACAAACTTTTTGAAGTCTCCTCAGATATTGCTACCACCAGGATTTTTCTATTTACAAGAAAAGGGAGAAGGAATTGGTTCCAGAGTAACAGTATGAGTAATCACCACTGCTATTCACTGGAGTTCATGGTGCTAAGAATGTTACATATTTTATTTGATTGAAAGCTCACAGCAACCCTAGGAGATAGGTCCGTAAGTCAACATCTTACAGATGAGACTTAAGGTTCAGATAGATTAAGTCAAGGAAATCACCCAGAAAGTAGAACCAAAAGATAAATAAATGGGAACATGAAAGAAAAGGGTATGAAAAACAGAGAATCAGTCCAATATGTCCAGAATCAACTAAAAGGAATTCCAGAAATAAAGAAAATAGAAGGGAAGATGCTATGTACAGAATAATATAAATTGATGCCTTATAAATGAAGGATAAGATTTTTAATTGAAAGGCTCATAAAAGCCCAGCCCAGTAAATGAAGAAAGATCCACAATAAAGCATATTATTTAAACATTTTTAGGGAGTTTTGCTATAGGGCGTGTGCACTCACCAGAAACAGAGAGACAGAAACCTAGAAATCACCACCCAGGACTAATAGTCATGCTGCAATCCCTTCTCTTCCATTCCCCTCTCAGGATTTAGGGCACGCACACACATGCTCTCAGTGTGAGTTTCAAGTCATTGGATGCAGGACTCCAACCATGGTCGGCCATGTGGGAGCCCAGCGCCTTAACCACTGTGCCATCTGCTGCCCCTGTGTTAACTTTAAAACACTAGGGACCAAAAGAAAACCTTAGAGAGAAAGAAAGTCTTATACAGAGAAAATTAGAAATCAGTACAGAATCAGCCTTTTTTCAAAGCAAGAACACTTAGAATAATGTTTGTGAAATGAGAGGAACTTATTTCCAATTAGGAATTCTTCACCTAGTGAAAATTTTAATCACATGTAAAGATACACTCAGACACAGAAAGATTTTTATTAAAGTTACCTCCATTTAATCTTTCTAAGTTAGTTAACGGTGTGATCCTTAAAGACTGGGGCATAAACAAAGAAAGAGGACAACCTGGGATCTAGGAAACATAAGCAAACAAAGAAGAGAAGCAAAGAGGTGCCAGCCCCATGGCCTAATGGCTAGGGGAGCCAGATCCCACATGGCCAACCACATGGCTCAAATCCCAGCCCCAGCATCTTGTGAAACACTCCAAGCACATATGCATGGTTGCCCAGCATCCTGACAGAATGCAGCAATGAATGAGAAGGGGTTGCAGCATGACTATGCTCCATTATGGGGTCCTTTCTCCCTCTCCCTCTCTCCCTGTTCCTGTCTCTCTCTGACAAGTGCATATGCCCTCTGGTGTGTGTGTGTGTGTGTGTGAGAGAGAGAGAGAGAGAGAGAGAGAGAGAGAGAGAGAAATGAATTCCCATAATGAGAGAGAAAAAGGAATTCCCATAATGACAGCTAGGTGGCAGGCCTAGAGAACAACCAGTCCAGAATGGATCAGGAAAACAACAAACTCCAAGAGGGCTGTCTCCAAGAAAAATAAATGGGACTCATAGATTGCCTAGTATGTTTGACATACTGAATGAAGTTTGATGCTTATGTCAGAAAATATGGGGCTGAGGCCAGCAGGTGGCGTGGTGGTTAAGACACTGGACTGGACTCCAACATGGCCAACCACAGTTCAAGTCCTGGACATGGTGGCTTGCTCTTTCTTTCTCTCTCTCTCTCTCTCTCTGGTGAGCATATGTGTCCTATAGAAAATTTAAAAATAATAATAATGATAAAATGAAAAAAAAATTCTTTAGAGAACAGTTTGGGCTGAATTCAATACAAGTGTATAGAAAAAAAAATCAAACGGCAAAGAGACAATTTTGGGGGGAAGATAAAATAATTAATGGCACACTACATGGATAAATTTTGAGCAATATTTACATAGTATAATACAAATATTAATTTTTAAAATTGTTTTATTGGGTACATGCACTCGCCAGAGGGAGGACGAGAGAGAGAGAGTGAGTGTGAGAAATCACCCCCCAGGGGCCATGATACAATCCCTTCTCCATTCTCTTCTCAGGATTTTGGGCACACGCACACACACACACACACACACACACACACACACACACACTTGCCCAGTGTGATTTTCAAGCCTCCAGATCCAGGACTTGGACCAAAGTTGACCACATGGAAGTCCAGTGCTTTAACCACTACAGCACCTGCTGACACCAAATATTGAATATTTTAACCTTTTTAAAAAATATTTGTAGAAGAGAAGTATGAAAGAGAGAGAGAGAAAGTGGTGAGTGTAGGCATGAGCATGAGGGGACATTTAAGAAAGCTACTTTCTGGCCAGTCACAGTGGTGCACGGTAAGGCAATGCTTCGTGATGCTGAAGCCATGAGAAAAGATCCCCAGGTTCACGAGCTATATACATTGGGTGCACATGCACACACCTGTGGATCCAGACTGCCTGAAGCTAGGGGTGGATTGTGACATGAAGACTCTTTCGGGGGTACCTGTCTCTCTCTGTAATGAAAGAAATCTATAAATATTTTCAAAAAGTTATTGGGTCGTTGGAAAACTCATGACATATTTTTCTGTTTTTCTATGCAAAAATGCATCATGACTTTTCCAACGACCCAATAATTCCTCATCTCCCATAGTAGAACTTTAGAAATAAGTAATTTCTAAATCTAAATAAGAAGTAGCAATAAGTATTAGGGTATTTATCAGAAGTAAAGTGTTATGTAACAAAAAAAAAACAGCTAAAACTGTGAAAACAAGTTTAGAACAACATGAATTTTATTATCTCATGCTCTGCGGGCCAGAAGTCCAGCACAGGATGGTTGAATTCTCGTTCAGGATCTCATGAAGCCAAAATCATGGTGTCACCAGTCTTGACTCCCACATGGAGGCGGCTCTGAGGGAGAATCTGTTTCCAAGTTCATCCAAGTTATTGGCAACATCCAGTTTCTTCTCGGACTGTCTACATGGCCCCTTAACATCCGCCAGCCAACGATAAACCTTTGGGTTCATTTGTGGTTTGATTCTCTCCTCTTTCTCTTCTAGCCTGAGTATTTCTCTGCCTTTAAGGACTCAGATCATCCAGGAAAATCTCCCTATTTTAAGTTGTGTAGATATCACTTCTGTGAAGTCCCTTTTGCCATGTAAAGTACATATTCACAGGTTCTAGGAATCTGGGGGTGGGCACCTTTTCTGGGAGAAGAATCAAGGAAGGAAGGGGCAGAGAACTGCTGTTTTTTATAAGCCTCATAATACCTGTTGCCTTTAAAAATAATGTACATGGGACCAGCAATTAGCGTAATGGCTATGTCGCTGGACTCCCACGTAGTCGACCGCGGTTCGCGTCCCAGATCCGGTGGCTTAAACTCATGCTGGGCGCATGTGCGTGTGTGCCCAAGATCCTGAGAGGAGAACAGAGGAGAAGGGATTGTGGTGTGGCCATCCCCCGGGGGGTGATTTCTCACTTTCTGTCTCTCTGTCTCTCTCTTGTCTGTCTGGCAAGCGCACATGCCCTATAGCAAAAACCTCTCCAAAAAAAAAAAAAATGTACATGTGTTATATTTATCCAATAAAAACCAGAAAGTTAAATTCAATTGCCAAGTTTAGCAACTAAATTCAAATGGACTCTATTATACGTGACAGATCATATGTAGTGATACAATATTATCAATATTATACATGGTCCATTTTTGTGTTTCTAGGCAAAATGACCTAAGATCTGCAAAGCATGTTACAAATATTTGTTAGGCATAACTGTGACTGAGCCCTTGTGAAAATTCTGGTTTGGGTGGACAATGGGGCTCACGCAATGATTCCTTTGTTCTTCCCAATACATTAGAGTATGCTCCTCAGGGCCAGCAGATGGCATAATGGTTACACCTGTGGACTCCCATGTAATAGACTATGGTTCAAGACCCGGATCTGGTGGCTTGAGACTCACATCAAGCACGTGTGCATGCATGCCCAAAACCCCAAGAGGAGAATGAAGGGGAAGGAACTGTGGTAGGGCCATCCACCCCAGGGGGGTGATTTCTCGCTTTTGGTGTCTCTGTCTCTTGGCAAGCACATGTGCCCTATAGCAAAAATCTCTCTAAAAAAACAAACAAACAAACAAAAACAAAAACAAATAAGAGTGTGCTCCTCTGGTTATTTTTGGCAATTACTGCTAGTAGCTAGCTTCTTCCTATATCAAGAGCAGGAAGTGACCATAAACATATTTTCTTGATTTGTAAAACAAAGTCATCATCTAGTCTTTTTTTTAAAAAAAAAAGAATTATTTTATTTAAATTATTTGACTAGAGAGAGAGAAAGAGAAAGCAAGAAGGCGGGACCAGCAGTTGGCATAATGGCTATGTTGCTGGATTCCCACACAGTCGACCGCGGTTCGTGTCCTGGACCCGGTGGCTTAGAACTCACGCCAGGCACATGTGCATGCGTGCCCAAGATCCTGAGAGGAGAATGG
>NW_006205516.1:1321890-1351165 GCF_000334495.1 Tupaia belangeri chinensis
AAAAAAAAAAAAAGAAGAAGAAGAAGAAAGCAGGCTGACAGGTCCGAGACTTGAACTGCGGTTGGCCATGTGGGAATCCAGTGCCCTTAACCATTACGCCACCTGCTGGCCCCTCATCTAGTCTTAATTGGATGTCAGAATAGAGGTAATCTAGTCTAACTTCCTCAATTTACAGATGAAACTTCACTGATGACCAGAGAGGGAAAGGGACCTGCCTTAGTGTTCATAGCAAAGATTTTCACTTCCAAATGAGCTCTACCATTTATGACCACTGTTGAGTTATGGGAATATAAATCACTAAATCTAATATCTTCATTTACAGAAGGAAACATAGACACAGACAGGGATAGATACCTTCCCAAGGTCATGTGGAACTCCTAAATATTAATTCAGGTTTATTTTCCTTATACAAGGTGACCTCCCCTTGACTAACCACTGGATACTAAGCCAAATCCTACTCACTTTTAAAGTCCTATTACCTAGCATTTTGCCTGGCACACAGATGAATGAATGCACAAGTGAATCTTAAGACACTGTAAAATGTTCACTTTGTAATGAAATAATTTAAATTCTCAAACAGTCTTCCAGTTGATAAGTAATCTGGCAACAATGTCAAAGAAGGTCTTTCTTTTTAGGACAAATAAATCTCTCACTGGCTATCTTATACTGGCTTTAAAGCTCAGACTAATTTGTTTTTACGAGCTATGTGATCTTGCACACACAATCATTTTATATCTCAGTTTCTTCATCTGTAAAATGAAATCCTAATGCAATTGATCTCATGGGCCTGACAGAAGGATTTAGTGAAAAAACACATGTAACTTGGCACACAGTTGCTACTTGATAACTAATAAGTTACGCTTTTTATATAATGGTCTACCTAATAAATGTTGAACATTAGCAGTGAAATATTTTCCTGTTGCTAATGGTAAAGTAAAAATATGACCATTAGGAAAGACAGTTAAAGGCCAAAGAACCTTCAGGAAGAAATCCTCTTGGGGATTGATGTCAAAAATATCTAGCACATCCAAATGTCAATAAAACTCCTCCCTTGTTTAAAGTAAAAGCATACCAAGATTTAGTTGCACTAGTTACCCCCCCCCCCAATAAAAAATTAGTATCTGTTCCGATGAGCATCAACCGCACTTTAAAAAGAACAGGAGTTCGTGGTAACAACAAAATAGTAGGTTACTCTGGAAAACAAATGTGCTTAGATCATTCTGGCTCCTCTCCCTTTGACAGGAGGTGAACATGTTTGTGGCTACAGGAATTTGTTTTCCATAGATATCATACAGATTTATGTCCTCAAGGGTCCTCAGTTAAATGTTTTCTGTCATACATAATAGTGCTAATGTGCTGAGAACCAGAAAGAGGTGTCTTATTATTATTTATTTTTAGACATTTTCACTTTAGGGTGTGTGCACTCACCAGAGAGAGAGAGACACACAGCGACAGTGAGAGGCAAAGTGAGAAATCACCCCCACCAGGGGGGATGGCCATGCCACAATCCCTTCTTCTCCATTCTCCTCCTGGGGTCTTGGGCACACATGCACATGAGCCCAGTGTAATTTTCAAGCCACCGGATCCAGGAACTGATCCGCAGTCAGCCATATGGGAATCCAATAACATAACTGCTAATGTCACCTGCTGGCCAAGGTCTTATTTAAAAAACAAAAACAAAAACAAAAAATTATACTTACCTGGAGATGGATTTCTTGACTCTTCCTGCATCATTCTAGATAGTTAGAGAAATAACCTGACCAAGATCAGCACCCCAACTGTCACCCTAGGGTTTGGACCCTGCAAAGATTCAGGATAATTAACAAACGTGGTCTGGCTAAAGACCACCCAGAAGGCTTAACATAAAGTGGGAAAAAAAATGTAGCAGTCTGAAACTCTATCATCATCTCTTAAGAGGACAGCTATTGAAAACTGATTTTCTTAGTCTCAAATCTAACCTGTTAATATGATTAACTTGTAACCAGAGGTCTCCCATCATGTAGACCATGACAGTCATGACACAAGCATGCTGCGTTCCATATTATGTTTATTCTTAGGACTAACCCTCCACTTTCCACTGTAACTATGACTTCTTAAATACATAAGTCACTCTGAGTGCTGCTTGCAAAGCCTGTACTAACATTTAACTAAGTTCTTGCACGATCTTACCAGAAAACAGAAACACAAGAATAGCAGGGAAGTTTGACTGATTACAGGTTAAAATAGCTGTCTTGGAACTTTTTTACAATGTTTATTTATTCTTTTTTGAAGAATTATTTATTTTATGATTATTATTATTTAATTTTGCTGTAGGGCATGTGCACTCGCCTGAGAGAGGCAGAGAGAGAGAGGGTAAATGAGATAGCAAGCCATCAGGTCCGGGACTCAAACTGTGGATGGGAATGTGGGAGTCCAGTGCCTTTACCACAATGCCTCTTGCTGGCCCCTACAATAGTTTTTCTTTTAATTCCAAGTTTCTCCTCTACCTACTCCTCACAACACTTTTCCCAAAATAAGACCAAAGGAAAACATTTGGGTGACATACAAAAAGACAATATTGATTTGACTCAAGCTTTCCTATAGAAAGTTAAACAAAAACAGTCCCAAATGAAAGACATTACCAAACATGTTACCATTATTTCACATATCCCTTCAGTGCCCAGATGGAGAAAAAACTTATCTGAATGAAAGAATAAGAATGAACCATCCTTATGGTGGGTTTACTTAGATATGGGAGGGGAATCCATATAGTTAGACATAAGGCAGTAAATGAACTACTCATTTCCTACAGGTGGTGAGAGCCCCACCAATGTAGTGAACCCTCCAAGAGTATCCAAAGCCTGGGAGTCACTGTAAGATCACCTTGAGTATTCCCGAAATAGACTGCCCTATTTCCCCTCAGCTATTTTACTGCTAAAAGAGAAGGAATGGAAACAAAATACACTGCCCCACCCCCAGGCTGCACCAAAGTCAGCATCACTCGTTCCTTGGGAATTTCAAACCGTCCATCTAATTGCCACCAAAATAGGGAAATAGAAAAAAAAAAATGACCTTGGGTGAAGCAACTGAGTGTTTTGCTTCCTGGAATTATAAAAGACCTGACTGGGAAATCATTTCATTCCTACACAGGAAAACTAAATATTCTTTCTAGAGAACAGTAGAACAAAGTGGAATATCCACCATGCCTGTCTCTTGGCCTCATTTTGACCTCAAAAATAAAAAGTGCATGAAGGAAAAGGGCCACGAGTCCCGATTTCCTCAGAGAAGCCAGGGCACAGTACTCCTCCACTGCCAAGAAAAGAGGCTGCCGCGCTTGCCCAGACCTGTGGAGAGCAAGTATCTCTTAATGCCCCTCCCCTAAAAACAGGAATTGCAAGTAGCAATATCGTATTAAGGAGAGTTGGTAATGTTTGGAGAACTTGTGATACGAAGTTCTCCAGTTCCTACCAGTACTCTAAGTCTGTATGTGTAAGGAGAGAAAAGGGGGGCCTCTTATTTTCATACATTTTTAAATGTAGAGGGACTATATATGGGTATGTTACAGGGATGGCCGAGAACAGAACCCTAACATATACAAAAACAAACAAACAAAAAAGAGTATAAACATTGGAGCCTGGGATGGATGGCACTCAATATAAGGCACAAAACCTACTTAATTAACCATTTGTGGCAGGGAAAAGTAGAATCCCAGGGCCCATCTTGTAAAGAGAGAAAAAGATTCAATGATTTTTTTTTCCTCAAGAAAACAGCTCAGTTCTAAGTGAATATAATACCGCATCTGTTTAGAAAATGTGTAGAGAAACATCAAATGCTGAAAATCCTCATACAATTGCAGTCGCGCAGAAGTTATAAAATGTGCAAGAATTAGCCATTGTTTTTCAGTTACCTGAGCTGCAAATCACCCCCTGTTCTTCTAGGTGTTCTAAACTGGTTTGTATTCTAGTTTCCAATGACAGGTAAAAGGTTACGAGGAAGGAAATGAGAGAGAATGCCAAAGGCCAGGGAGCTGGGGAGCTCAAAGGTCTGAGTGCCAGCTGGAGAGAAAGTGGTAAGAACTGAGGAGTCCCTTCGAAAGGGTCTATGTCCCACTCCTGGGGGCACAGCACAAGCCAGAAACATTGTAAATACTTGACTTGACCCACAGGGGTGAAGAAAAACCATCATTAGAGTCTCCACGGTTCAAACTCTGAAGACCCCATAGTCACTCTGCCTTCACTGCCCTTAAAAGCCCACAACAACTTTGAAAGGTTTTGGTAAGGAAGCTTCCTCTGCTTTTCCTGTAGCTGTCATCTTCCTATCCTAACACTGATTTCTGGGGTTGTCTAAGCAGAGCAAATTGTCATAGAGGGGATGATTCCAGACTGTTAAGAGTTTTAATGGCCCCAAACGTTACTCAATGGACTCCCAAATAATAGAAACTAGATTTTATCAATTTTGTTGGTTAGCTGTTCTCTGTGACTCAAGTTCAGCATTAGCATTTGCACCCAAAATGAGAATTTGGTGGTGCTGTTTGACACAAAGAATACAAAGCAAGCATAGATCCCTCAGGAAATTATCACAACTCCTGATAGATTAATATCTAGTGTCATCATAGCTTTTGCTTTGTCCCCTACATTGAAGCCTTCACAAACGATGCCTGCTTTTATGATTCAATGAGAATGACTCCACACTTCTTCTCCAAAGGGCACCATTATTTTTAGTTTTCCTGTGCGTGACTCAACATAAAAACCTGTGGCTCTTACGAGCTGCCTGTTTTGAATGGTCCAGTAGTTTCAGTTTCTGTTTAATAAGTCTCCAGATAACAAATGGAGAATAGGATGAATCTTCACAAGGTCACATTGAAGGTTAAAAATAAATTATCCCCATCACTGAGGGGCTTTCTTCAGGTTTTCAATCAGCACTACAGAGTCAGTTTCTTCTTTGGATTGCTTCTCATAAATGTCATACTTCTTCCAGTGCTGGAAAGGAGGAAAAGAAAAACACATACATCATGACTTTTCTCAACAATGTTCTTTCCCTCAGTTCTCACAGCCAATGCTTATTTTTAGGTTCCACTACGTGGAACCATGAGTGTGTACTTTCTTGGTTTTTATTTTTGTTTTTTGATCTAAGAATCTTCATTTATTTAAACCGTTAATGAAACAAAGCCATAAGGAATTAACATGGAAACCAGCAGATCGCATAATGGTTATATTGCTGAACTCCCTCATGGCCAACTGTGGTTCAAGTCCCAGACCTGGTGGCTTAAAACTCATGCTGGGTGCGTGTATATGTGTGCCCAAAAACTGAGAAGAGATTGGAGAAGAAGGGATTGCTGTGTGGCCATCCTCCCTGCGGGGGTGATTTCTTGCTTTCTGTCTATCTGTCTCAGTCTGTCTCTTCAGTGAACGCATGTGCCCTATAGCAAAAATCTCTCTAAAAAGAAAGGAGAAAAAAAAGGAATTAACATGAAAATGTGCGTGTATGTGGGGGCATGAAGCATAGGATTTTTACTTGATGTTTAATGGCTCGTTCAAGAGATAAACAAATTTGGATATTTCCAGAATGGGAAGCAAAGTCTTTTCAAGAGGAATAAAGGGTGGCATTCTTTTCTTTCTTTCTTTTTTTTTTTTTAGAGAGATTTTTGCTATAGGGTGTGTGGGCTCACTGGAGAGACAGCGAGGGCGAGAGAGAGAAATCATCCCCAGGGGGATGGCCATGCTGCAATCCTTTCTCTTCCATTTTCCTCTTGGGATTTTGGGCATGCACACAAATGCACCCAGGATGTTTCAAGTCACCGGGTCTGAGACTTGAACCAAGGTTGGCCAAGTGAGAGTCTAGTACCTTAACCATTATGCCACCTGTTGGCCCAAAGTGGCATTCTTTTCTTACTTCAACTGTTTCACTTGGACCTTTATTGCCTTTATTTTTCTACCAAATTTGACCATTGTTCTAGAAATGTAAGAGTGTCAAAAAGTCAACTAGCAGCTAAGCGAATAGCAATATATAGGATGTTCCAAAAGTTTTACTGCAGTCAAAATTTTTGAAAGACTCTGTCTGAGGGGCTTCAAAGTGTTCATGGAAAAGCAGAATTAAAGTATAGGCTTATTTTGATGCAAAAGAATTTTGAAATCCATGCTGTTTTTTCACAATACACATTTTCTATGAACTTGAAGACTCTTCACATTAAAAGCTTCATTGAATATCACTTGCTAGAGCAGGGAAGTACACATGAAGCAAGCTCCTCTTGAACCCAATACAAGAATGTCTCTGCTGATGAAAGCCAATATCCTGATCCTTGCTTTCTTTACTTGTAAATCAGGGGAAAGGGTGAAAACCTGAGGACAGTCCTCTCATCTGTAAAATAAAGTTGTTACACTAAACCAGGGATCAGCAAATTATGGGCTACTGGCCAAATATGGCTTGGTGCCTGTTTCTGTGAATATAGTCTTTTTGGAACACACCTATTTGTTTCTGCATTGTCAATATCTGTACTCGTGGTAAAACAGCAGAGTGTAGTCGTGATAGAAACTGAATGGCTTGCAGAGCCAAACATATTTACTATCTGTCCCTTTGCAGAAAAAGTTCGCCAACTCCAGGACCAGCAGTTGGCGCAATAGCTGTCACTAGAGTCCAATGTAGTCGACCACAGTTCGAGTCCCGAACTGTGGCTTAAATTCATGCCAGGGATGTGCGCATGCATGCCCAAGATCCTGAGAGGAGAATGGAGGAGAAGGGATTGCAGCATGGCCATCCCCCCTAGAGGGTGATTTCTCGCTTTCTGTCTCTCTGTTTCTCCCCTCTGTCTCTGTCTTTCTAGTGAGCGCATGCGCCCTATAGCAAAAACCTCTCAAAAAACAAAAAAAAAGAAGTTTGCCAGCCCCTGCACTAGATTATTTCTTTTTTTTTTTCTTTTGAGAGGTTTTTGCTATAGGGTGTGTGCACTCACCAGACAGATAGAGAGAGACAGAGAGACAGAAAGCGAGAAATCACCCCCTAGGGAGGATGGCCACGCCGCAATCCCTTCTCCTCCCTTCTCCTCTCGGGATCTTGGGCACGCACGCACATGCGCCCAGCATGAGTTTAAGCCACCGGGTCTGAGACTCAAACCGTGGTCGACTACGTGGGAGTCCAGCAACGTAGCCATTACGCTAACTGCTGGTCCCTGCACTAGATTATTTCTAAGCTCCTTTTCTGCTCTGATGTTCTATGCTTCTATTGGGTCATCAGAAAAGTCATGAAGTTTTTTCTATGCAAAAATGAGTCGAGCCTTTTCCAATGACCCAATATATGTTTAGGAGAGAAACAAAAGCATTTAGCTGCCCCAAGTTGGAGACATGAGTAGGAAAACACTGCTTAAAATACGTAAATTACCCTAAATAAATTATTCAACCCCAACACACATAGTAGAATGACTAAAATTTAAAATATTGACAATTCCAAGAACTGATGAGGATGCAGAGTAACTACTGGGTTGTTGAAAAAGTCATGATGCAGTTTTACATAGAAAAAGAGAGAAAAATGTCATGACTTTTTCAACAACCCTATAGAATCTCTCGCATATTGTTAATGGAAATGTAAAATGATACAGTTATGATGGAAAGCACTCCAAAAGTTTCTTGTACAACAAAATATATACTTACTATCTGACCTGGAGATCCCACTCTCAAGTATTTACCCAAGAGAAATGAAAACACACCTACACAAAGATGCTACACAAATGTTTACAGCAGCTTTACTAATGACAGCCCCAAGTTGGACACAACCCTGATGTCCCTGAACAAGTGAGTGGTTAAACAAACTGTAGAAAGCCATATCACAGAATATAGCTCTGCAATAAAAAGAAATGAACTACTGACATACACAACAGCATGGATGATTTGTAAATGCATTTTATCAAATGAAACAAGCCAGATTCAAATAGCTATGTAACTGCATCTGGCCAGTCAGTGGTGTGGTAGTTAAGGTGGCTAGATCCCACATGGCTGACTGCGTGGTTCAAGTCCCAGACTCGGTGGCTTGAAAAACATGCAAGGTGTGTATGTATGCATGTCCAAAATCCTGAAAGGAGGAAAAAAGAAGGAATTGCTACATGGCCATCTCCGCAAGTGGTGCTTTCTCAGTCCATGCCTCCTCCCCTTCTCTCTGTCTCTCTCTGTTGCACACGTATGTCCTATAAAAAATTTTTAAAAAATAAAGCTGTGCACTCTATGATTTCATTTTTATGACATTCTGGAAAAGGCGAAACTTTAGGGTTAGAAAACAGACCAGAGATCATAGGGAGCTGACCGCAAAGGGACATGAGGGAACTGTGGAGGGATGATGGAAGGAAACATATTCTATATCCTGACTGGAGTAATGGCTACAAAATTGCACACGATTGCCAAAACTCTTCTAATTGAACACTTAAGAAAATTTTTTACTGTAATCCCACTTCAACAAACTTGATTTTTTAAAATGGGAGATGTACAAAATTCTAATAAAAACAGTCTGAAAAAAATATATGAACTTGAAATAAAAGTTTATTCAGTAAATGGCACTAAGACAACTGGCTAAGCGTTTGAAAAAGAAATTGAACCCCGCTTCAAAGTCTACATGAATAAACTCCTGATAGATGAAGAATCTAAATGTAAAAAACAAAATCAAATAAGTATTAGAAAAATACACAGGAGAAAATTATATAAATCTAAGGTGAAAAGGGTTTTCTACATAAAATAGTAAAATTTGACGGCATGGAAAAGAAAAAACCCTTTGTACATTATTAACCACCCTGAATACAATATAAACATGGATGATAAACCAAGGGATTAATATCTGATATACAAGGTGCTTTATGGACTACTATGGAAAAGATGAATACCAAAAGAAAGAAAGAAAGAAAGGATGAATACCACAAGGAAAAGATGGACAAAGAAAAAGAATTTCACAAAAAAAGTAATTCAAGCCAATGAACTTATGAAAAAATATGAAAACCTCTCATATAAAATTTTTTTTATTATTATCATCATAATCTTCTTTATATTACATTGGATTACATAAACTTTACAGTGTATTACATTGTTTTTTCAAAAGGGAATGCCATGCATGTCAGTCAGTACAGAGACATTAATCTCCCCACTTCAACATTCCATATCTTTTCTGTTTTCCCCAATCATTATTTTTATTATTCTAATTATTTTTATAAAACAGTCAATTGCTATTTCTCGTTTTGCTTGTAAAAATACTTTGCCCATCATGAAATACTTCGCAGACCAATCCAGTTGAGAATACTATACATGTCATCATCAACAGTTAATAACCCCTATCTGTTTCTCACTAACGTCCTGTCTCTCTATTGTTCACTTGCTATCTTTCTCTAGCCTCTTCTCTTCACTTACCCCAAAACCTCTCATATAAAATTAAGATGCCCTTTTCTCAACTATAAATTTGGCACTTATTTTTAAGTTAGATCACACTAGCAGAAGTGTGGCCAAGAAACTGTTCACACATACTACTAGGAGGCATAAAAACGGCCACAGCCTAGTTGTTATCTATGCTTCTCATGAAAGTTTATGCATTCTTCAAAAAGAAATTAATCAAGGGAAACAGCAGTTAGCGTAATGGCTATGTCGCTGGACTCCCACGTAGTCGACCACGGTTCGCGTCCTGGACCCGGTGGCTTAAAACTCACGCCGGGCGCGTGTGCATGCGTGCCCAAGATCCCAAGAGGAGAATGGAGGAGAAGGGATTGCGGTGTGACCATCCCTTCTGGGGGGTGATTTCTCGCTTTCTGTCTCTATGTCTCTCTCTGTCTGGCGAGCGCACGCGCCCAATAGCGAAAAAAAAAAGAAATTAATACAGATACATACTTTCTTCTTTTTAAAATCTAGTTTATTTTTTAAAAAATTTTATTTGCTATAGGGTATATGCACTCACTGGAGAGAGACACTGACAGAGAAAAAACGATAAATCACCCACTGCGGGGATGGCCACTCTGGAATCCTGCAGCAATCCCCCTTCCTCCATCTTGTCTCACGGCTCTGGGCATAAGTGCGCACACACACACACACACACACCTGGCATATTTTTAAGTCACAGGGTCCAGGACTGAACCAAGCAATTGGCCATGTGGGATCCAGCTACTCCACCCCCAGTGCCACCACCTGGCCCAGTTTGTGCATTCGAATAACTCCACTGTGTTCAGAAGAAGAAAGCATACTATACATATGTAACCTGAGTGTTCCATCTAGCTGCGTATGTTCTATTTTGTTACACATTAGTAAAAATAATCTCCTTCATTTTCTTCAGTCTCTGCATATTTTTTGGAGGGGTTTTTGCTATAGAGCATGTGCGCTCACCAGAAAGAGATGGAGAGACAGAAAGCCAGAACCCCCCCCCGGGGGGGAGTGGCCATGCCTCAATCCCTTCTCCTCCATTCTCCTCTCGAGATCTTGGGCACGCACGCACATGCGCCCGGCGTAAGGTTAAGCCACCAGGTCCAGGACTTGAACCGCAGTCGACTACATGAGAGTCCAGTGACGTAACCATTATACCATCTGCTGGTCCCAGGCAACATATTTCTTTAGTCTTCCCAAATGCCACCATTACAAAAGAAAAAAAAAAAAGAACATGAATAGGAAAGATAAGTAGGGCAAGTAAGAGGCAAACCTCAAATCCACCAGCATAATCCGACAAAACCAGATGAAAATGATTCCCCTGTGAACTCCAAAATATGAGTGGGTGGAAACAAACTAGAGATAGCTACAAGACCAAAATAGTAGCAGCTGTGGGGAACCTAGAAGGAACCAACGGAACATCTGATTGCTCTGAGAACTCTAAAATGAACTCTTTGAAATGTCAGCAAGCTGGCGATACAGCAGTCACGCAATGCTCTGCGAGGCTGACACACATGGGAGGGGTCTACATTTGTGTCCAGGGACCTCCCTGGGCATGCCAAGTGCACACGTTCCTGGTGTCCAGGGCTGGCTGGGGCTGTGGGTGGATTGTGGTATGGGGTCCCTGTTGGGGGTCCTCCTCTCTCACATTTATTGAAATAAATCAATAATTTTTTGTAAAAACTCCAGCAGGCTAATTTAAGAACAACAACTGAAAATGGGAGGAATTTAGACCTTCGAATAGTAAAGTCCAAGAAGTCCATGGTCTAGGAGATTTCAAAAAGTAATTTTCGTAATTTTGAACAATCATCAAAAATAACAGAAGACAGAGATAGCCAGTGGTGTGGCAGTTAAGGTGGCTGAATCCCACACAGCTGACTCCATGGTTTTGAGTCCTGGACCCGGCAACTTCAAAAATATTCTGGGCATGTGTACATGCATGCACCCAAAATCCTAACAGAATGGGGAAGAAAGGATTGTAGTGTGGCTGTACCCCTTGGGGGGTGCTTTTTCACTCTACCACCCCTCCCCCTAGCCCTCCACCTAGGGAGAGCACACATGCTCTATAACAAAAAAAAAAAAAAAAAAGGCCAGCAGGTGGTGTAGTGGTTAATGTGCTAGACGCCCACACGGTTGACTACAGTTTGAGTCCTGGACCTGAAACTTGAAACTCACACTGGGCACATGTGTGTGCATGCCCAAAATCCCAGGAGAAGAATGGATGATAAGGGACTATGTGTGGCCATCTCCCTAGGGGCTGATTTCTTACTTTCCCTCTCACTATCTCTGTTTCTCTCCAGTGAGCGCAAACACCCTATGGCAAAAACCTAAAAATAAAATGAAATTTTTAAAAAGATGGAGCTCTATAGCCATAAAATTAGAAGGGGGGAACCAGCAGTTAGCGTAACGGCTATGTCGCTGGACTCCCACGTAGTCGACCGCGGTTCACGTCCCGAACCTGGTGGCTTAAAACTCACACCGGGCGCGTGTGCGTGCGTGCCCACGATCCCAAGAGGAGAATGGAGGAGAAGGGATTGCGGCGTGACCATCCCTTCTGGGGGGTGATTTCTCGCTTTCTGTCTCTATGTCTCTCTCTGTCTGCCTGGCGAGCGCACGCGCCCTATAGCGAAAAAACCTATCCAAAAAAAAAAAAAAAAATACTAGAAGGGGAAAAATATAAATTAAGCCTCCTTGTAAAAATTCAGAGCATTCAGTGGCCAGCAGGTGGCGTGGTGGTTAAGTATGCTGGACTCTCACATGGCCAACCACAGGTTTAAATCCTGGGCCTGGTGGCTTACTTTATCACTTTCTCTCTTTCTGGTCAAATTAAAAATAAATAAATAAATGAAGTTAAATTAAAAAAAAATTCTTAAAAAAAATCAGAGCACAAATTTCAGGTAAAAATGAACCACAGATAAACATCCTTATATAATTAAAACATATCAGAAATATATGTTCACAAAAAAATACATGTAAACTATAACCTAATATTTCAAAAGGAACTGAAATACATATTAAGAAAAAGTTACATGATAGAGTCAGCAGGTAGCATGGTGGTTAAAGTTGCTGAATCCCACATGGCTCATCCTACGGTTTGAGTCCCAGATTCAGTGGCTTGCAAAACAAAACAGGTGTGTATGTGTTAAAAATCCCAAAAGGAGGGAGAAATGGACAAAGAATTATAGCTTGAGCATCCACCATGCAGGGTGCTTTCTCACTTTCTGTCTCCCTCTTTTTCTGGTAAGCACATGTACTCTATAGCAAATTCTTTTAGAAAGTTATATGATTTTTAAAAGTGAAATCATATGAAAGAATACATAAAGAGTGAGAAAAAGAACTCAGAAATAACATGACAAAACTCAGGAGAAAAATGAAAAGAAAATCCTAATGACTTCAGAAAGAAGACTGAGCTAGAAAGAACAGTGACAAATGAACACAAGAGATCATCTGAAGCTACTTTGAAAGAAAGAGAAGATGAAATGCAGATTTTTTTCAAGTAAAAAAGTTATTCAAGAAGATATGCTAGGCAAAGAAAAGAACAGAAAAAAACTCTAAGTAAAGGTTTATTGAATGTAAAACAAATAGATGATACTATGTTTTGTATCTTCAACTGGACTGGTGTGAAATGTATTCATGTTGGGTAAATTCAACTGACAAGCAAAGTGAAGTATACTGATTAAACGTATAAAATTTAAAAAAAGAAAGCAATCAACAATCAAAAAATGATCTAAAATAAAATACTAAAAAGGCACACCATAAACCTCAGAAAATCAATTCAGAAAGACCAACAGTAGAAAGCCAAGACATATTCTGGAAAAGTTGTTTGGCTAGGGAAAAAAAAAATCTTCTGATGACCAGTCAAAAAGACTCAAGTATTTAACACAGGAAGGAAAAGTACATTATCAGCTGATTTTGATGACATTTTAAATCAGAAGAAAATGGATGACATAGTTAAGATACCCTGGGTAGGATACATGAGCCACAGATTTCATATCTTGCCAAAATGACTTTCAATTATAAATGCAGCAAACCCCATCCTTGTGTAAATAATTCAGAAAATGCTGGTCCTGTGAGCCCCTCCTCAGAAAACTTTTACAGCTCCAAACAGCCAAAATGACCAAAAAGATATTGACATAAAAGCAATAGTGAGCAGAAAATAAATATCCACAGAGAGAAGACTAAATGAGGGCTCCATTTGAGGGAACTGACAATGGACATATTGGACAAGTGTAAAAATGGAGAATAGGGGATCCAGCAGGTGGCGTGGCGGTTAAGGCGCTGGACTCCCACGTGGCTGACTGGGACCTGGTGGTTTGAAACTCACGCAGGGTGCATCTGCATCAGTGCTCAGGATCTCGAGAGAAGAATGAGGGAGAAGGGACTGTGGTTTAGTCATCCCTCCCTGGGGGGTGATTTCTCACTTTCCCTCTCTCTGTCTCTGTCTGTCTGTCTTTCTCTGACAAGCACACGTGCCCTATAGCAAAAACCTTAAAAAAAAAAAGGGGGGAACAGGAGGCTCGATGGTGTTGCAACAATAAGGCAATACGCTGAGGTTGACTCACATGGGAAGGCCTGGGGATCGATCGTGTCCCAAGGCCTCCGTGTACATGCTGGGCATATCTGCATGCCCACTATCCAGGCTGGCTGACAGTAGGGGTAGACTGCAGAGCACTGATCCTGTTGGGGGTGTTTCTCTCTCTTTTTCCCTTCCCCCTTCCCTCCCTCTCTGGCTCACAGAAATAATTAATTTTTTAAAAATAGGAGGTAAATGGGGAGATCACATAGAAAAATAATTCTTTTCAATAATCATTCAAGATTATTTATAATTTATCAAAAGTTCCAAAATTCCTTAAGTTCTACCCGTTCCTTTATCATCTGTTAAATTCAAATGAAATTCATTATGAGGGCTCAGCCACAGTGGGACATCACTAAGATGTCGTGCTCTACAGGCTAGGACCGTATGAGAGGCCTGGGTTAGGTTCCCGGTCCACCCTGAAGGCAGGGTGTGATGACGTGCACCTGTAGTCCTAGGAACTTGGGAGGATGAAGCAGAAGAACTGTGACATGGCTTGACCTTGTCTTTAAAAAATCAACATACTAATTTCATTAAAACTTATTATTATATCATATGATGAGTTAAATCTGTGGAATGGAGGAGACAAGATGGTGGGGGCTCGCGGTGATGATCTGTCAAGGGTTGAAAAGTAGTTTGTCTAAAAGCAGATTTTGAAAGCAATTTCTCTTTGAAACTACTTTTGTCCCACCTACGAAGCATCTTGATACACCATGGCAGTGGCAGCGATGAAATGGGTGATATCAAAGACAACCATCTTGGAACATTTCCTTCCAATCCCAAATGGAGCTTTATATTGTGTTTGTCATAAATCTATGCATTTTTCTCTTCCAGATGACTATAATTGCAAAGTGGAGCTTGTTTTGACAACCGATGGCAGGACAATAGTATGGCACCACCTGTCTGTGGACATTCCATATGAACACAGAAAACCTATCCCTAGATCCAGTCTAGAAACTGGTTCCCCCAAGACAGATGACATGAAGGTTCTCAGAGGAATCAGACATGTGCCTCATTTGTCATTTAAGAAAACCCCATGTAGTGCATTCACTAATCGGTTATGTAATAAAATAAATGTTCTTTTCATATAAAAAACTGTGAACTGGAGAATCACGATGACTGCATTTAGGTATCAGTTCTGCCACTTGCCAGTTAAGTCTGGATCCTCTCGGCTATGTACGAACAGTACAACCTTGAGCAAGTTACACAGAATCCCTCTGGTGCAACATTCTTTTCTCCAAAAGGGAGAGAATGATGCATGCTTATCTCAGACTGGGGCATATTAATGAGGGGAATGCTTAGAGAAGTGTCTGGCACATAGTAAAGGTTCAGTATGTATAAGCTATTAGTCTTGTTATTGCTATTATTCTGTTTATCAATAAAAAATATTTCCATTTCTCTATGTTGCTCCTATAACATTAAAGACAGTTATACCTGGATGGTAGGATTAAGAGCAACTTTATTTTTCCCTGCTGATTATCTGTAGCTCTAGTTTTTCTACAATAAATATACAGTTGTGCCTGGGCTCCATGGGGCATTAGTTCCAGGACCCCTGGAGTTACCTAAAACTGTGGACGTTCAAGTCCCTTATATAAAATAGCACAGTATTTGCACAAAACCTATGCACATCCTCTTGCATACTTTACGCTATCTCTAGATTACTTATGAGTAATCTTAGCATCCAATATAAGTGAAAAGAAAAATATAAGCTTCAGCATCCCTTTTAGGGACCCTTCTTCCCCCATATCGTAACAATTAGCACGGCCTGGATGCATCCATGGATTCAACCAATCCATAGATGTAGAATGTGCACATGTGGAGGGTATACTACATATTGCTTTTAAAAGAAAAATTATTTTAATTAGAAATGCTCCCTGAAAATCACACTTTCATTGGTTCCTAGTCATCAGAACCAAGGCTTAGCTGTGTCAGACAAGAAAAAAGCGATTTGTTTCAATGAGGTGAACATTGTAGCAGAAATGGTTTCTAAGAATATATTCATCTTTTTTATTATCTTTTCTCATTCTTAAACCTTGGATTACTCTAAATTTTACCCTTTACCAACACTGTGGCCTTTTCCTGCGCACTGCTTGTAAAAATATGTCCACATGGTAGCAGGGACAAAGGCAAAGCCTCTGACCTATTATTCACTTTTGCAAATCATGTGACAGTGTACTTTTATTTATTTATTTATTTATTTATTTATTTATTTATTTTGATTTATACATTCAATTGCTATACATCATTTAGATTGTTATGCCAGTGTACTTTTTTTTGAGAGTTTTTTTTGCTATAGGGGGCGTGCGCTCGCCAGAAAGACAGAGAGACACAGAGAGATAGAAAGCGAGAAATCACCCCTCAGGGGGAATGGCCACACTGCAATCCCTTCTCCTCCATTCTCCCCTCGGAATCTTGGGCACACACGCACATATGCCCGGGACTCGAACCACAGTTGACTACATGGGAGTCCAGCAACATAGCCATTATGCTAACTGCTGGTACCCACCAGTGTACTTTTAAAATCACTTGTAGAAAAAAAAAATCACCAGTCCTTACACTGCCATTTCTTAAATAAGATGATCAACAACAGAATAATGGCCAAAGATGAAAGACATCATAGATGAAAAAAATATATATATCAGCATTCAGAATGCTTTCAGTTCTTAGTTATCTGAACCTAGAAAAACACTAGGTTATCCAGGTTTTTAGACTTTAAAAAAATAAGTAAATTCAGTACAATGGAACATCAAGTCTGAATTTAAGATTATTTTCAAGATTTAGTCAGGCTATTTCCCACAGTAAATTGTCTGCAGAAGTGAAGTAGATTTCATGCACCTAAGCACCACTAAAAACATTTGTCTTTTGTATCCAAGTCCACTTATCCAGTTCTCTTTAGAGAAACATTGAAAATAGAAAGTTATACATATCAACTGTTGATTTTCATGCCTTAAAATCATTGGAGCTTTCAAAAAAGAACAAACAGTAAACTTGCTGACCGCAAACAAAATAAAACAAAACCAAGTTGAATATTGTGTGGAGGGAAGTAATTTGGTATCATTTGAGGTAGCTATTAATCCAACTCTTAGTTGTAAAATTGACAAATAAAGGAAAATAATTAAATGTGTGGCCTGCCTTTTTAGCAGAAACTGAATTTAAGAACAACTATAGAGCCCAGTTGCAGACTAACAGTGGTGCTTTATAAAAAAGTACTGGGGGCCAGCAGATGGCATGGTGGTTAAGGCACTGGACTCCCACACAGTTTACTGCGGTCTGAGTCCCAGATCTGGTGACTTGTTTTCTCACTTTTTCTCTCATGCACATGCCCTGTAGCAAAATTTAAAAATAACAATAATGATAAATAAAATTAAATAACTAATTCTCTTTATTTCTTGAGAGATTTTTGCTGTAGGGCATGTGCGCTCTCAAGAGAGACAAACAGAGACAGAGAGACATAAAGTGAGAAATCATGCCCCCCAGCGGGAATGGCCATACCACAATCCCTTCTCTTCCATTCTCCCCTCAGGATTTTAGGCATGTATGCATGTGCACCTAGTGTGAGTTTCAAGCCACCAGGTCTGTCTCTCAAACTATGATAGATCATGTAGGAGTGAACACCTTAACCAGTATGCCACCTGTTGACACCAAATAACATTCTTTTTTTAAAAAAATTTGGTTTTATTACTGTTTTAGTTGGACAGACAGAATGGGAAAGTGAGGAAGCTAGTTGCCAGGTCTGGGACTCGAACCATAATCCACCATGTGGGAGTCCACTGCCTCAATAACCATGCCAACCTGCTAGCCCCAATAACTAATGCTTTTTTTTTTAAAGCCACCTTATCAATGTAGATGAAACATAAGAATCTGAAAAAAATGTCATTTTAGAACCCCTAAAGAAATTATTGACTAAGGCAGGGATATCAATTGACGTAAAGTGCATTAGCCGAAAAGCTGCCAGCATCTCGGTGTAACATCACACGACTGGATGGCATCTCTCCTGACAATTAGGACTCTTGAGAAAACTTGAATTTTGACTCAGTACTAGATGGTATTAAGGAATTAATCATTTTCCAAGCATGGTAATGCTCTTTTGGTTATGTAAGAAAGCATTTTTAGTTTTCAAAGATACATACTAAAGTAAAAAACAATTCATCAGTATTTGGACATCCATTCCAAGTTAAAAGGCTGCTTTCTGATCAGGAATGCAAAACTGGCACAATGGTGAAAATATAATTGGTTTCCAAGAAGTGGGGGAAGAACAGATCATTTTTTATGGGTGAAAAAAGATACGGATACAGAGGAGAAGCAATCCCCTCTGAAACACAACCCCCCCTTCCCAAAATATGGCCAGCAGCCCAATTAGTCACAAGAAAAAAACAAATACCAACGCATCAGTCACTCTGCTGGCCAGAATGTTACTACAGTGATGAACAAAACACCATCAAAACAGTAGGACCCTTAAGGAAAACTATACTGAAGATTTCATTTATTTGCGGCCATATTTAAACCTGTTTTTCAAAGAACCACTATTGATGGTGTCATGTGGAAGAAGAGAGTGTTTAAAAAGGGCATAGATTATTTCTCTGGATTGAGAGTTGGTGACTTTGGGTTACATGAATTCTAGTTCAGGTTCTGTAGTTACCTCTCTCTGTCATAGACCTTGAAAAACTCCTCTGTGGTCCCTAATGTCTCCATTTTTAAAGAGAGGGAGTTGGGAGGGAATCTAGAGTTTTAAAAATGTACCATTAGGAGCCAGCAGGTAGTGTGGTGGTTAAGGACGCTGGACTCCCACACAGCTGACCACAGTTTGAGTCCTGGCCCTGGCAGCTTGCTTTCTCACTTTCCTTGTCTCTCTCTCTCTCTCACTCTGTCCCTCTCTGGTCAAATTAAAATAAATGAATAAATAAATAAAATCAAGTTCAATAAAATGATTCTTTTTTAAAAAATGCATAATTAAAGGGAAATCACTACACATGCAAGCATCTGCCTTGTTGTATAACTTCCAGGGCCATATTTGTTCTATAATTCAATGACCCTAAAAGTGAAAGGTTAGTCTTTCTGCTGCATATGCAGTTCCATTTGTGATCATTGCTACCATGTGAAGAAAGAAGAGTGTTCATTTGGTTAAAAGCACACATGACCATTTGTTCTTACTCCTTCCCATGTCTGGCATTTTAATTATACTTTTTAGTTTTAAAACTGATTTTGTTTAATGGTCTGCAATCACCAGAACAAAAACACCTTATGCTTTTTGTGATCCATCTTGTTGGTATATTTGCCTCACCAAATTACAGAATTATCTGACTCATCAGGACAAAAACAACATTATATCCTCCAGAGAGCAAATTGAAAAAAAGCAACTCTCCCATCTCTGAGCAAGATAATTGATCTCATTTGGCTGTTGATGCTACCATCATTCGCTCTTATCACTCAGACTTGAAAACCTCAAATTATTTTTTACCCTCCCCAACTTTCATCACCCACAGAGTCACCAAGTCATACTGAGTTTCCTTTAATAATATCTCTTACATCAATCTCCTCTACTACCAACCAAGTTCAAGTCCCTATTATCTCTCAGAACTGGACAACTACAATATTCCCTTTCTCCCTTAATGGCTTCTATGGGGCTTCTTTTATTATAAAAGTAGCATGTGCTTATTATGGGCAATTTAGAAACTTCAGAAAGGTGGACAGTGAATAACATCAGTTACCCACAATCCCTCTGCCTAGGATGATCCTTCAGTATGACCCACCTCCCTCTACTCACTGCTCTCACTATATATGTATGCATTTTTATAAAAATTAGGAATGGAATAAATTGCACACCTAAGATCTGTCTCTTACTTTTTATACCATGACCATTGTGTTATGACACTAAGTGCTTTGAAAATCTAAATTTTTAAAACTAATTCTCAATTTTTGATGTTCCATTGATTTCTAATCTGTTAGAAACAACCACTGCACTGATCATTCTTGTGCCATTGTTGGATTATTTCCTTAAAATCAATTGCTAAAAACATAATTATAGGGGCCGGCAGGTAGCATGGTAGTTAAGGGTGCTGGACTCCCACATGGCCAACTGTAGTTCGAGTCCTGGACCTGGCGGCTTGCTTTCTCACTTTCCTTCTCTCTATATAATTACAGGATATAAGATTCCTGTTACGTTTTTCTCTATTGCCCTCCAGAAAGGGCACATAATCATTTTACAGGCCTACCAGCAGTGCATAAAAAGTACCAGTTTCCCATCAACTTTTAAACACTGGATATCACCTCTTTTTAGAAATGTATTAGGCCAGAGATGTATATCCCAGCAATTTTTTGGTTGGTATGCCTTATACATATTAGTGAGTCCAAATATGGTTTGCACAGATATTGGGCATTTGTGTCATGGCATTTTAATAGTCTCCATTCTGCTAAGAGGAGTAGCAAACACAAATGCTTTTTAGAGGTCTGTCGTTTAGGTTAACATGTGGAAACCCACAGTACGGAACGGTAGGGCCTGAGATGAACTGGATAGTACGTGCCCTGCCTAAGATTCCAAATTGAAAGATTTTCAATATACCCTACTGGCCAAACAAAACATCTAATGGGAAAAACTGAGGCCTAGTATGCCAGTTTGCTACCATGCTAGCGCCCTCCCTCTCGTCCATTCCCTCCAGATTGTCACAATGATATCGCTAACATCATCCCATTTAAAGCTGTTTCTAATGTGACCCTAAATCTCTTTCTCAGAATACCCCTATCATAAGTCTACTTCTGTCAGAGAGACCTCATAGAAGATGGTGAGATTCTTGAGGACAAGCTATCTGATAAGAGGCAAAGTGGCACAGATACAAGAATGACAGAACTCTTACACCAGACAGTCCTGGGTCAAATCTTCCCTTATCACCAACTAGTTGTGTGACACCAGCCAAGTTACTTGACCTCACTGAGGATCCACTACTGCAGCTATAAGCTGGTACTAACAGCACTTATTCCATAGGATGGTGATGCAGATGGAATAAGGTGATATAAGCAAAGCTCTTAATGCACTTGGCTGGCATACAGGAGACTTTCAATAACTGGTTGGAGTTGTTACTAACTTACACAATTCCCAATCTCCAGTCTATCACAGTAGCTGGTGAAGTGAAGAAAAGAGGTATCTCTAAGGAAAACACCTATGATAGTGCTTTTCAAAGTGTGGTCCAGCCTATTTTACCAGGATTGGAGTAATTTGTGAGCTCCTGTTAAATATGCAGCCTCCTCAACTTACCCGAGACCTGGTGAATCAGACTTTCTAGAGGTAGAGCCCAGCAATCTGTATTTCTTTTTCTTTTATTTTTTTTAGAGGTTTTTGCCTTAGAGTGTGTGCACTTGATAGAGAAACAGGTACAGAGATGATGAGAGGGGAAGTGAGAAATCACCCTGTAGGGCAGAGTGTACACAGGCACATGTGCCTGGCATGAATTTCAAGCCACCAGGCCCGGGACTAGAACCACGGTTGGCTATGGGAGTCCAGTAACATAACCACTACATCATCTGCTGGATCCAAGAATCTATATATTTTTTTCTTTTTAAAGAATTATTTACTTTTATTTATTCATTCATTTATTTTAATTTGACCAGAGAGAGAGAGAGAGAGAAAGCCACCAAGTCCAGGATTCAAACCATGGTCGGCCATGTGGGAGTGTCCAGCACTTTAAGCACCATGCTACCTGCTGGTCCCAAGAATCTATATTTCTTACAAGCACTCTAGCTTACTGAGCGTCAACTAAAGTGGAAGAAGAAATGGTTGTCATGCTTGCTCCAGTTATGGTAAACAATCTCATCAGGCACTGAACTTTTAGATCTACCTGTTTAGTGGTGCCCCAACCCCCAGGAGCTGGCAGTTACCCACCGTCTGTGAAAAGAAGTTGGTGGAACACTGATTCAAATGAATCCCCTTCTGGTAGTGTATCCCCTCCCTTCCTCTCTCCCCTAACCAGATATCATCACTGCCATTAGGAATCACACATTATTGTAAGAATTCTTCGGGGGATTAAAGGTAAATGGAAATTACTACCAACAGTAATACTAATCACTACCATTCATTTTTTAAAAAGACTCTTGCCATAGGGGATGTGCACTTACTGGAGAGACAGAAAGAGGGATAGTGAGAAATCATTCCCTGAAGGGATGGCCATGCTGAACTCCCTTTTCCTCCATTCTCCTCTCAGGACTTTGGGCACACATATGCACCTGGTGTGTTTTTCAAGCCACTGACTTGAATTATAGAGTCGGCCATGTGGGATCCAGCACCTTAACCACCATGCCACCTGCTGGCTCACCCTCACTTATTAAGCATTTACAATGTTCCAGGTGCACGAAGCAGATCCTACTAAATGAATTACCATGTATGCATTGAATTTAATCCACATAGCGACACTATGAGATAGGTGCCATCATTCTTCCACTTTACGAATGGAAACCGAGTCGCAGAGGTTAAAGAAGTTAGCCAAGGTCCAAAAGATGGCAAATTACACAGCAGAGATTTGAATCTAGACAATCTGACTCCAGAGCTCAGGCTATTATCTACTATGTTGTACTATTTCCCTAAATTAACTGTCCTATGCTTGGCTTTACTAACTTAAGATATGTACAGTGAATTGATATTTATTTCATTTACTGTCCTTCTTATTTAATTAGGAGGAATGTATCGTAGGAGCCTCAAACCATTGTTTTCTCCCATAATATCTTGGGTTTTTCAGCCATGAATTCTAGCATGAGAGTCTGCAGGAAACCAATGATCATAGTTGGAGTAGGTCTGTTTTACTTTCGTGTCTCTGGAGTTCAGTTTTCCATGCAACTGCACAAACAAAATACATTTCAACTGCTTACTTTATATTTCCCCACATTACATTTTTAAAAAGGCCTGCCCATCAGGCGAGCTTCTTAAAGGAGGCTCCTCCTCCTGCGTGCTTTCAGAAAATATGTTTTCAACCCCAGAGAGAGAATGTGGTTCAGTGACATGAGATAGGCAAAGTATTCCAGGGACTTCTTACTGGTATGCTTGGCCTGAGATATATTTTAAATCAGCTCTGTTTTTAATCTCTTAGATAAATTATAGTTTAAAGTAACCAATTTCATAATGATACATCCGACAACGTGCATAAGCCTTAAAAACATTCTGCTAAGTGAAAGAAGCCAGACCCAGAGGGCAAAGAGTATGTGATTCCACATACATAAGGTTCATAGAAGAGACAAATTCACAGAGACAGAATGTAGAACAGAGGCTCCCAGGGGCAGAGGGGGAATGGGGAGTTGGTGCTTAATAAGCATGGTTTCTGTTTGGGAAGATGAGAAACATCTGGAAATACGGAGTTGTCGGAAAATTCGTGATATATTTTTCTGTTTTTCTATGCAAAAATGCACTTCGTGACTTTTCTAATGACCCAATAGACAGTGGTGATGGTTGTACACCACCATAAATGTACTTAATGTTACTGTACATTTAGAAATGGTTAAAATGGTAAATTTTACATGACACATATTTGACCATGATTTCTAAAATTCCATAGCCTCCAAAAAACAAACAAACAAACCAAAAATAATCCATTTCAAATCCCATGAAATCATGCTTACCAGGGTATCATCATTCTGGTCTCCAAACATCTCCTTAAAAATCTTGCCAGGATCAGGAATGGGAGGGAATATAATGATCTTGAGCCTTTAAGAAAACAGAGACATTTGGGATCAAACCTCAGTCCACAGGAGCATCCCACTTAAATACAGCCATATTAAAAGAAGGCATGGACAAAAGACATGGTACTACACCTTTTGTGACAAGGCAGTTGTGAAGAAATTTCTATACTAGGTTATTAGAAATTGATATCTGAAGACCATCAAGTTTGGGTGGAGGAAATGACCCAACCGATGAGCAAATTAATTGAGCCCTGTCATTTAAATAATGATGGTACTGTAGTTTTAATAGACTGAATGGGAGTTTGTTACATTTAATTTTGGAAAAAAATATAATAATCTGAGAACAGGGTGCATTCCTTTGGCATTTTTCTACCTCTTTTCTCTTCATTTTTGAATCATATGGTGCCCTTGGGTAGGCCTGCCTCAGCTCCTGGGTTGTCTCCCACTGGTGTGCCCCAGGGTTCAGCCTTCTTTTCTATCTCATTCACTTTATTGATAGCCTCTTCGCCTTAGGGCTCTAAATCCATTTATATGCCAAAGACTCCCAAATTACATCGCTTGCCCAAACCTGTCCCTTAAACTCTAGATTCCTGAGTACAATTGCCTATATATATATTTTTTATTTTAGAGAGATATTTGCTATAGGGTTCTTGTACTTGCCAGAAGAGACAGAGACAGACAGAAAAGCAAGAAATCATCCTCCAGGGGGGATGGCCATGCAGCAATCTCTTCTCCGTTCTCCTCTTGGGATTCTGGGCACGCATGCACACACACACCTGGCATGAATTTTAAGCCACCAGGTCCAAGTCTCAAACTGGGGTGGACTACGTGGGAGTCCAGCAACATAACCATTATGGCACTTGCTGGTCCCTATAATTGCTTATTTGACATCTCTACTTGGAATATCTAACAGGTATCTCTAACCTAATAGGTTCAAAACCAAAGTCCTCACAGTTCCCTTAAAGCCAGTTTTTCTCATAGTCTTCTCTGTCTCAGTAAATGGCACCAGCATTCACTCAGTTGTACAAGTCAAAAATCTAAGCAGGAGCCTTGAATCTTCAATGTCCCTCATACCTCTACAGACAGATAAGCAGTTAGCTGCTAGGAGCAACTCTTATCAATTCTATTTTCAAAATAAATCTCACACCTGACCACCTTCTTACTATCCCCATTGAACACCCCTAGTATAGGCCACCCTCACCTTTCTTCTAAGACACTACCTGTCTCCATTCTTACACAATTTAATTTTTTTTTCTTTTTTTGGAGAGGTTTTCGCTATAGGGTGCATGCGCTCGCTAGACAGAGAGACAGAAAGCGAGAAATCACCCCCTGGGGGGATGACCACGTTGCAGTCCCTTCTCCTCCATTCTCCTCTCGGGATCTTGGGCACGCCCGCACATATGTACCTGGCATGAATTTAAGCCACCGGGTCCAGGACTCGAACCGCGGCTGACTACATGGGAGCCCAGCGACATAGTCATTACACCAACTGCTGGTCCCAATAAGTCAATTCTTCACTTAGCAACTACAGTGATCTTTTATGATCAAGCAAATTAGGTTTTATCTCTCCCCTCCTTAAACTCGCCGAGGTTTTCCACCATGCTTAGGATAAAAATTTGGGTTCTCTGCCACAGCCTGCATGTTCTGGCCACCAACCTCTCCACACTCATCTCCTGCTACTCTCCCCCGTGTATGCTCTACTCCAGCCAGACACACCAAGATCTCAGCCTTGGGGCCTTTGCGCTTGCTGTTTTCTTGGCCTGGAATGCTCTTTTCTCAATTATCCGAATGGCTCACTCCTTTAACTTTGAGTCTCTTTTCAAATATCACTTTCTCAGAGAGGCCTCCCAGGCCATGTACATAAAATGAACCTCCTGTCATTTCCTAGTGCTCCCTCAACCTCATGAACTTTACATCTCACTTTACATAGCATTATACACACACACACACACCCACACACACACACACCCACACACACACTGTGTGGTTCAAGTCCTGGACACATTGAAAGAATGCTGAAATAATGATAAAAATATTGGTTCTGGACCCTGCTGAGTGACCTTATTCCACCCACAGATATTTACTGCAAGGGACCAGCAGTTAGCGTAACGGCTATGTCGCTGGACTCCTACGTAGTCGACCACAGTTCGAGTCCCGGACCTGGTGGCTTAAACTCACGCTGGGCGCGTGTGTGTGTGTATCCCAAGAGGAGAATGAAGGAGAAGGGTTTGTGGCGTGGCCACCCCTCCTGGGGGATGATTTCTTGCTTTCTGTCTGTCTCTGTCTCTGTCTGGCGAGCGCACGCACCCTATAGCAAAAACCTCTCCAAAAAAAGAAAAAAAAAAAGATATTTACTGCAAGAGCAAATAGCAGTCCCAGTAATGAGATCAAGAAAGTAAAATGTTCTCAAGGAATGAGTACGATATATTAGTGACACCTGGTGAAGCGCTCTTTCCTACAGCCTGCTTTGCATTAATACCAGTAATATAGTTTCCACTTCTAAAACTTCATTTCAAGAGCTACTTACCAACTGCTGATAAATTAGGGATCTGAAGGAGTGAAGTGTTCAGCAGTGCTAAACGCACATGAAGGAGCAGTGCTGGAGAAGACCCTGGGAAACTCATCCAACACTCGCCTCACCAGAAAATGGCATATGATAATCCCTCTTTGCCATATCATACTACCAGGAGCCATGTATGGCCAAAATGCTTCTAATACACTGGACAAGCAGAAAACATGAGCACAAAGAGGAACAGCCACAGCAGCCAGGCTAGCAGAAACCGCAAAGCCTGTCCAAGAAACTGCCTTACCTTTTTAAGTAAAGCAGAAGGACTATGACTGCACCTGCAACGATGACTGGAATCAGGAGTAACATGATTATGTACAAGGTGGAATTGGGCTTCTCACCTGGGAAGTGGAAGGCAGAGAGACATGAAAATAAAATCCTATCAAGATAAACAACAATTCTGTTAGCTAAAGGGGATCACAATGATTTCTGCCCCTTCCCTCCATCTATTTTACAAAACTCTTCAGTTCTCTTATTTTCTGTTGTCTTAATAGTTTCTTTCTAAAAAGTCCTATCCTAGTGTCTGAAATTCCCTGGATGAGCAAACACCTTAAGTATTATCAGGATGTCTTATCTAGTTTCAGACTATGAACAAGTGTGTTAGACCTATTAAATATGCTACCTCATTAACAGTGATTATCTTTTCTAATTGGTTACTTAACCACTACTAAAATGCTTGAAATCATCCTCACAACTACCACTATGACTATTCCTAAGTGAGCACCGACTATATGTCTGATACCGTAACTAGGTGCTTTTACATGCTTATATTGTATCTGTGCTATTATATCTCCCATGTATACAGATGAGAAGGGAAAGGCTCAGAGAGGTGTAACAACTTGTCCCCAGGAGTTTAGTGCCTCAAATACATCACTGTCCAATTCCAAAGCCCGCCTCACTATATCTAACACATAGGTATTTGTCTATTTGTTTGTCTTTCCTACGGGGGCTTGGACATACAATAAGCGTCATCAGGGCACCATTGTTTTGGGTAGCCTCTAAGATTACCCCAAGTGATTCCTGCTTCTTGATATTAATATCCTATGCAATTCCTCCCGCTTGAATGTGGGCTGGATTAATTGACTCTCTTCTAAATAAAAGAACAGGGACTAGTACATGGTGTACAGGTTGGGGCTACTGGATCCCACATGGCTGACTGTGTGGTTCAAGTCCTGGACCTGGCAGCCTGAAACACACGCCAGGTACGTGTGCATACCCCAAGTCCTGAGAGGATGATAGAGGAGAAGGGACTGCGGCATTGCCATCCCCCCGGTGCAGTGACATCTTACTTTCCCTCTGTCTCTGCTTCTGTCTCTCTCTGGTGAATGCACACACCCTACACCAAACTAAAAACTGTAATAATAGAACAGAGGCAGTGACAGGATGTCATTCTCAAGATTAGGTTATAAGAGTCCATGGCTTCCAGGGAACCAGCAGTTAGCGTAATGGCTATGGTCATTCTCAAGATTAGGTTATAAGAGACCATGGCTTCCATAGCTCTCTCATTCTTTCTCGCTTGGATTTCTCACTTGAGGAAGCCACGTTCTATGTTAGGAGGTAGCTCTAATGGGAAGTCCAACTGGCAAGGAACTAAGGGAAGTATCCATATTAGTTTCCCAGAGTTCTTAAAACAAATTACCACAAACTGGGTGACTTAAAATCCAAAACCTTATTCTCTCACAGTTCTGGATGCTAGAAGTCTAAAATCTAGGTACTGGCAGGGCCATGCTCCCTCCGAAATCCCTAGAGAAGAATCCCTCCTTGCTTCTTTCTCACTTATGTTGGCTTCTGGGAATCCTTAGTGTTCTTTACCTGTAGCTGCCTCCCTCCATTCTCTGCCTCCTCCTTTTATTTTCTTTTATTACCAGGGGGTGCATATGCTCAGCAGAGTGAAACAGAGAGAGAGTTTAGAAAGAGAGAGAGAGGAAGCTCCCCAAAGGGTCATAGTCCATGAACCCCTTTCCTTTACTTCTCTGCCCCATCAGGATTTTGGGCAAACATGCACGTACACCCAGCATAGTTTTTCAAGCCAGCAGAGCCAGGATTCAAACCACAGTTGATCATGTGGGATCCAGCTCCTAATGCACAGCTCTTAATCACTGTACTATAGGGCCAGCCCATGTGCCTCCTTCACATGGCATTCTTCTCTGTATATCTCTGTGTCCCCTCTCCTCCTCTAAGGAAATCAGACTGAGGTCCCACTAATCCAGTATAACATCATCATAAATTGATTACATCTGCAAAAGCCCTATTTATAAATAAGATCACATTAGTAGGTACTAGGAGTTACAATTTAAACATATCTTTTCAGGGGACACAATTCAACTGGCAATAGCCTCCAGCCAGCAACAGTGAGGAACTAAATCTTTCCTTTGTTTTTCGTTTTGTTTTGTTTTTTAAAGGTTTTTGCCACAGAGTTCATGTACTTTCCAGAGAGAGACAGAGAGAAGGAAAATGAGAAATCATCCCCAGTGGGGATGGCCATGCTGCAATCCCTTCTCCTCCATTCTCCTCTCAGGATTTTGGGCACGCACGTACACGCACCCAGCATGATTTTCAAGCTGCCAGATCCAGGACTGAACCACAGTCGGCCATGTGAGAAATCCAACACCTTAACCACCCTGCCATGGGCTGACCGCAGCAACTGAGGCTTTTCAACAACCACATATGTGAGTTGGGAAGTGGATTCCTCATTCCTAGCCAAACCTTCAAATTATAGACTGCAGTACGTTGTCTTCTGGCATTGTGCCATCTACAGACTTGATCATGCCTGTCTTCTATATTTTTGTTCAGGTTGTTAATAAAGATAGAGATGGGATAACACCATTTGGATTGAGATTTTCCGAAGTGCTGTATACTGCAAATTAACCCTGGGTGATTTGACAGTAATTGAACAGAAAATAAAAGTTGAATTGTAAATATTCTTTGTCTGACATCAAGAAAGCATGATGGGGGAACCAGCAGTTAGCGTAATGGCTATGTCGCTGGACTCCCACGTAGTCGACCGTGGTTCGCGTCCCGGACCCGATGGCTTAAAACTCACGCCGGGTGTCTGTGCGTGCGCGGCCAAGATCCCGAGAGGAGAATGGAGGAGAAGGGATTGCGGCGTGACCATCCCCCCTGGGG
>NW_006205516.1:1351204-1364240 GCF_000334495.1 Tupaia belangeri chinensis
TTTGCGGACCGGTGCGCCCTTAAAGTGAAAATTTCTAAAAAAAAAAAAAAAAAAAGAAAGCATGATGGTTCCCTTCCCCGATTATTTTCTGTTTCAGCTTAGTTTCCATGCGTCAATGTTTTAAATTTTAACGAAATCTTGCTCTCTTACCTATACTCTTCGCTTGACTCCAATTACTCCAGAGTTTGTTATCTTCATAGCATAACTTATTTGTTTTGACTTTTATTCTGACAGTGTACAGAGTATCGGGAAAAGCACCAGGGACCGTGAAACAAATCGTATCCTTAGATGTAAAATAAAAATACACGGGAACATTACCAGTTTATTCTCCTTCTCTGCTATTGAATCATAATATATTTATCTGCCAACTTCTGTACATGATTAAGACTTCGACTGCAATTCATATTATCTGAACTTTGGTTCTTGAAAAAAATTGGCAGTAACCCACAGAACAAAGCAGTTTGTTTTGTTCAAAGCACTTCAAGTTTACGCTATGCTTGACCTGCCCTACCCTCAATGGTTCTAAGTTAAACAGCTAAAGATGAATTTACTGACCTTTGTATTTCTCTCAGATTCCAAATTCTGACATTTGGCCTCTTTCACCTTGAAAATAAGGAAAAAAAAATAAATGAGTCCCAAATTGTAAGAACACATTCTATATCATTTAGCTGCTGCTTTTTTTCCCTTTCTTCTTTTTTTTTCTTTTTTTTTTTTTTTTTTTCCTTCGGGAGAGAGACAGAAAGAGACAGGGAGAGAGGGAAAGTGAGAGAAATCACCCCCTCCCCCCAGAGGAGATGGCCATACCACAATCCTTTCTACTTTATTCTCCTCTTGGGATTTTGGGCACGCATGCACATGTGCCCAGCATGTTTTTCAAGCCGCTGGATCCAGGACTGGAAATGTGGTGTCAGCCAAGTGGGTTCTAGCACTTTAACCGCCACATTACCTACTGGCCCTCGTTTAGCTATTTCTAAAAGTCTTTCCTTTTATCCCATTAAAAGAAGACCAAGTATGGCTAATAAAGTTTAGCATTTTTAGTAAGTGGCACTGGGGTCAATTACATATCCATATTGAGAGAAAAGAATCTTGAGCCCTACCTCACACTATTCACAAAAGCAACTGCAAAAATTCTGCCCATCTCAATATGAAATGCAAAATAAACAAATAAATACATAAATGCAGCAAGCTTCTAGATGAAAACACAGAACATCTTCACGATCTTGAAGAAGGAAAAAATGTTTAAACAGGACAAGAAAAAAAAAAAAACTTTAGCCATAACAGGAAAATGTTTATGAAGTTGCCTATATTAAACATTTTAAACTTCTGTTCATCAAATGAAACTTTATGAGTGAAATAAATAGGCAATGTATAGAGTAGGAGAACATCTCTGAAATTCTGACAAAGGACTTGCATGTACAGTTGGTTCTGCAATTGCAGATTGATTCAACCAATTGTGGATACAGCCAGGCCATGCTAATTGTCATGATATGGAAGAAGTAGAGGTGACTCCCTAAAAGACAGGTGATGCAAAAATATGTCATGACTTTTCCAATAACCCAATATTTTCCTTTCCACTTACATCTGATGCTAGGCTTACTTGCAAGTAAACTAGAATTTTTTTTAGGTTTTTGTCATAAGGAACATGTGCTAGACAGGGACAGACAGAAAGGGACAGTGAGAGGGGAAGTAGAAATCACCCCCAGGGAGAATGACCACACTGCAATCCCTTCTCCTCCATTCTCCTCCTGGGATTTTTGGCATGCATGCACACGTGCCTGGTATAATTTTCAAGCTACTGGGTCCCAGGCTTGGTCCACACTCAACCATGTGAGAGTCCAGTGCCTTATCCACCAAGCCACCTACTGGCCCCACTAGAGATGATTTTAAAAATCAGAAGGGGACCAGTTGGTGGTATGGTGGTGGAGGTGTCTGGATCCCACACAGCTTACTGGGCATTTCGAGTCTTGGGCCTGGGTGCTTGAAAAACATGCCAGGCACATGTGTGTACATGCCCAACATCACAAAATAAGAATGAAGGGATTGCAGCATGGTCAACCACCCTGAGGAATGATCTCTTACTTTCCTTCTCTGTCTCTCTCCACTGAGCATGCATGCCCTCAGGAAAAATTAAAAGAGAGAGAGGGAGAGACCAGATTCCCATGTTGAGCATGTAAGATATATATATATATATATATATATAAAATGCCTGGGTTGAAGAGAAAAAAAAGTACAGTGCAAAATTCTCTTTCATGGGGATGGCAGGTGGTATGGTGGTTAGGGTGCTGGACTCCCACGGCCGACCATGGTTTGAGTCCTGGACCTGGCAGCTTGCTTTCTCATTATCCTTCTCTTTCTCTCTGTCTGTCTCATCAAATTGAATAATAATAATTAATTAAATTAAATAATTATTTAAAAGTAAACTGCTAAAAAATTCTCCTTCACACAATGCAAGTCACTCGCTATCTGATGTAAACAGAATAAACAGTTCCTTAAATGTAAACATTTCAAAAATAGAATAAAAAATCAACACATGGGGCCAGCCAGGTGGCATGGTAGTTAAAGTGCTGGATCCCACATAGCTGACAGTATGGTTCAAGTCCTAGACTTGGCGGCTTGATAAACATGCCAGGCACGTGTGTGTGTGCCTCAAATCCTGAGAAAATGGAGATAAAGGGATTGTGGCATGACCAACCCCCCCAGGGGATTATTTCTCTCTCTTTGTCTCTTTCTCTCTCTCTCTGGAGAGCACACATGCCCTCTAGCAATTTTTTTAAATCAACACATGAAAAATCTGTTGCTTAGCTTAGTCAACTTCTATCAAAGAGATAAACACTGGGACCAGCAGTTGGTATAATGGCTATATCGCTGGACTCACATGTAGTCAACTACGGTTCAAGTCCCAGACCCAGTCACTTAAAATCTCATCGGGCACATGTGCATGTATGCCCAAGATCCTGAGAGGAGAATAGAGGAGAAGGGATAGCGGTGTGGCCATCCCCCCTGGGGGTATGATTTCTTGCTTTCTATCTTTCTGTCTCTGTCTGTCTGGTGAGCGCATGCGCCCTATAGCAAAAACCTCTCAAAAAATTTAAAAAAAATAAAAAGAGATAGTTAAACACTGAATAAAGACCAAAACATAAACATTATTTTTGGTATTTGCCTGCATTCACCAAATGGTTCCTACTAGCATTTGTGAAGAGCTGACAGGCCAAGTAAATGATAAAGGGTCATCTTTTCTATATTTCATACAGGGCCAGAGGAAAATCCACTTGATGGAGTGGGTACTGTGTACCATTGCTGGCCATCTGAAATCGCGGGGCTGCTGGGGAAATCAGTAAGTGTCAACTGCTACTTGAGAGATCAAGTTGCAGACTGATGTCCCTACTCCCCCTGGGTCATCTCCCAAATACACAAATTCCAAAGTCAGCGAATCATTGTGTAGATTTAAGTTTCTAGGCTCTTGTGCATAGTTCACTAGTTACTCAGATACCTCTGGGAGAAGGAACACAAGGACACAGAGCACCAAGTACAGGGGCCAGAAGGGGTATCTTCAAAGGTCCATGGAAAAATACATATTGTGACAAAAACTACACAAGAATTTCCAAAGTTTTTACACCAAAATAAACTTGTACTTTGACTTCATTTTCTATGAATTTTGTTGAAGTATAGATCATTTGCAAGGATGGTAGGTACGTGGTCAAAGAGTCATTCCTTACTTCATGACTGTCATGAGCTAACTCTGACCACAGCCCCCGTGTGGTTGCACTAGTTCATGTTCCAGCTTGCTTCCCCTTCTTAGTTTTAACAACAGGCAAAACAATTATTCAAATACTTACAGAGAAAGAAAAAAATAATAAAATAAAATAAAAGGTCTAACCAGCAGAGCTCAAAATCAGTGAGAACACAAAAAGCTGACGACATTTTAGGGGAGGAGACAACTAGTGAACATCTGCTAGGAGACAGAACATTAAGGTCACATGTACAAATAGAATTAATTCCAAGTGGCATGGTGGTTAAGGTGCTGGATTCTCACATGGCAGACAATGGTTCAAGTCCCAGACCTGGTAGTTTGAAAATCATGCCAGGCATGTGTGCGTGCATGCCCAAAATCCCAGGAGGAGAATGGAGAACAGATTGTGGCGTGGTCATTCCCCTTGAGGGTTGATTTCTCACTTTCCCTCTCTCTGTTTCTCTCCAGAGAGTGTATGCGCCCTATGGCAAAAACCTAAAAAAACTGCTCCTAAATCCATTGTAAGTTGAAAATATCACCAACAGAAAGTGGGCATTTTGTAGAATGACAGAATGGGAAAACACAAAACACAGAATCTAAAAACTGCTGGCACCACAGAATACTGTGGAATATAGGCTGTTTACTCTCACGACCATGTAGGTTGTTGACAGGAGGCTGCTGCCCTCTGCCATTGCCCAGGATCATGACAGAGTATTGTATCACATTCACTACCCCAGGAAAAGATAAAAATTCAAAATCTGAAGTATATTTTGACTAAATACATATCATTTTTATATCACTACAAAGTTGAAAAATCTTAAGTCGAACCATCATAAACTGGGGACCTGCTTCATGGGTTGTTACAAATTACTTAATGAAAAACACAGAAGAGTATTTCTGTAGCACAAGACATGCTAAACAGATTATGCTAATTACTATTGGATCATCAGAAAACTCATGATTTTTTTTAATGTTTTTCTATGCAAAAATGTGTCATCGCTTTTCCAACAACCCAATATTAAGGAGGAAATACTGAAGAGGTCTCCAATGTTTAAGAAGACAAGCTTGGGAGTTAGAATTTTACCTAAATCTTGACTCTACCACTTAGTAGAAATGTGACTGTAGAAGTAACAGTTTTTTTCATTTTTAAGATGGGAACAAAGGAACAGGACTTAGATCCTTAGGGTTATTGTGAGGACTGAATGAGACGATTCAGATCCAGTGCTTATTAGAACACCTAGTACACAGTAATCACTCAATACATGTTAGTTGCTATTGGTAGCAGGAACGGCACAAAGTAGACCCCACCTGACTCCTCCCTACAGTAGTTTATGTTTTCAGTGCAGAGACAAGGAATATAGACTTGATGAGGTTAAATAGCAGGACATAACGGAGTAGCAAAATGAGCAATACAAGTAGCATGTAAGCCAGGATTTCAGGTAAAAGTGAACACAAAGGCTGAAAGTCATGAGTGTACTTCAGCTTTCTAAAAACTCACTTTGTTGCAAATCCAATGAACAGTCCTCTCCCCACATGGAGGCTCTTTGCTTTTTCCTTTTGGGATATTTCGTGGGGACAGTATGATTTCTGGTACCAACAATGATTGTCATATTTCAGCAGGCAGACTTATCTGCAAAGGCCCAGAAGAGCTCTGTTGTGCTGTGGCCCTGGTCACTCCCTCTGGAGTTACAGCCTGTCAACACTGGCTTATTTTAGTAAGCACTTGGAAAGTCCCATGATGTGCTACAGCAAGTGGACCGAGGAATGTGCCCACTTGCATGATGCTGGGTTCCTTTAAAAGTCAATATAATACACTGGCTTCTAATTTCTAAAATGCAAATGCACAAAGGGTCCAGGCAGGCAGCAAACACGTGAGTGGTGCAATCCCCATGGCTTTGAGATGCCACTTTCTGGAAATATCCTCCTAGGGTCCAATGATATTAAATCTAAGCAAAAAATCCAGATTTAAGGGCTGACCCATAGCACAATGGTTAAGGGAGCCAGACCCCATATGGCCGACTGCAGTTCAATCTCAGTCCTAGTGGAATGAACATGCCAGGCACATGTGTGTGAATGCACGCTCCAAATTTCAACAGGATGGAAAAATGGAGGAGAAGGAATTGTGGAATGGTCACACCCCATTGAGGGTGTTTTGTCCCTCTCTAACTCTGGCAAGGGAATCCACACTCTGGCAATAAAAAAAAAGTTCAAATTTAATAAAGAAATAAACGAGACTTCCAAACAAAAATGTATGAGATGAGGTCAGGTGATGGTATAGTGGTGATGCAACTACCTCCACATGGGAAAGGCCCTGGGTGTACTCCCATGGACCTCCCTCATTGAGCATCCTGGATGCACAAGTGTATATCCATGATCTTGGTTGGCTGAGATTGGAGGAGGATCACAGTGTGAGGACCCTGTTGGAGGTGTCTCTCTCTCTCTCTCTGCACCCATCTCTTTCATGAAACAAACAAACTTTAAAAAATGTGTGAGGCTTGGGGCCAGCAGGTGTCATGGTGGTAAAGGAGCCGGATTCCCACATGGCTGGCCACAGTTTGAGTTCCAGACCTGGCTGCTTGAAAATCACACCAGGCACATGTGCGTAAATGCCCAAAATCTTGAGGAGAGAATGGAGGGGATAGGATTGCCTCGTGACCATCTCCCCCAGGAGTGATTTCTCACTTTCCCTCTCTGTGTCTCTCTCTGGCACTTTATGGGAAAAAAACTATAAAAAAAATTATGAGGGCTTCTCTTGTGAACTCTACTCGAAATGATAACAATGAGACTGACACCTAAAGGCTACACCACATTTTGGTCAGCACTCGACAGGGATCTACCTAAACTCAGCATGTCTTGCATCAAATTTTGTATAGTGTAAGCATACATAATACAACAAATAATGACCATTCAAATTTTATTACTTTAGGGACCAGCAGTTAGCGTAATGGCTATGTCGCTGGACTCCCACGTAGTCGACCGCGGGTCAAGTCCTGGACCCGGTGGCTTAAAACTCATGCCGGGCACGTGTGCGTGCGTGCCCAAGATCCCAAGAGGAGAAAGTAGGAGAAGGGATTGCGGCGTGGCCATCCCCCTGGGGGGTGATTTCTCACTTCCTGTCTCTATGTCTCTCTGACTTTCTGGCAAACACATGCGCCCTATAGCAAAAACCTCTCAAAAAAAATTTATTACTTTAGTTAACACAAACTCTAAGAAAACTAAATGGCTTTAAAAGAGCCTCCGAGTGCCTGTAAGATCTCATCTCTGTTTACTGATTGGACATCTTTTCATACTATACCTTGGCAGCAACAACCTCCTTTCTGTTTTCTCACACCTGCCAAGCTAATGCTTGCCTCATAGTCTTTGTATTTGATGTCCCCTCTACCCCCAGATATCCACATGGTGACCGACTCCTGTTCATCACTCTGGTCTCATCTCAAATGTCATTACATCAGTTTACTTACCTACCTAATATGAGGGGACTTCAGAAAGGCTTTGGAAAAATGGAATTAAAAGGTGAGTTTATTTAGACGCAAAACTTTTGAAATCCATGCATAGCATAGTTTTTTCCTAATATGCATTATCCATGAACTTTCTTGAAGACCCCTCATATTCCCCTTAGGCTTTCTTAGTCATTCTACTACATAATCCATTTCATTCTCTTCCTAGTACTCATGCTCTGAAATTAGCATGCTCATTTACATCCTTATTTCCCCTTCCAAGAAGTTTTATACTAGAAAAGAATATTGGGTTCATTGGAAAAGTCATGATGTATTTTTGCATGGAAAAATATAGAAAAAATACGTCATGTCTCTTCCAACAACCCAATACCTGCTCATAAGGCTTCACGTTCACTGCCTTTTTCCAAGCACATGAAACAGTGCTGGCACATGGCAGACACAATAAAACTCTGTTGAGCAAATGAATGAATAGAATGACTTGAACACTGCAGTCAATATTGCCATAAATCCTCAAACCTTCGACATGTTTTATTTCAGACAAGAAGTTTCATTATCATCATCACCGGAAGGTGGCCAATGTAAGAACCACATTTCAATGATATTTCAAATGGAAGAAATTCAAGTGAAGGAAAAATGCCCAAGTTAAAACAATCTAAAAAACTTACGTGGTAAGTATCACTTGTCTCAGTTTGGCTGTTATTGACTTCTACTTCATATGCTAAGCATTTGCTCTTAAAATTCTGTGGATTCTCCCATTGCACGTACAAATCACCATTTTGGAAGGAGAGATTTTTAATATGTGGAGGATCAGGTTTCACTGAAAGAGTAACAGAAAAAAACAAATTAGCTTCCAAAGTTTATTTAAGTGTGTGTGTGTGTGTGTTTGTGTGTGTGTGTAGGGATAATGAAGGTTCACAAAGTTAAATCAAAATAGAGCTGATGCTTTTAGTGGTCTTAATCAGATTTATAGTTTTAGAATTTCTGATTAGTCACAATTAGAGGAAGAAGTTTACTTAAAACTACCTAGTAAAGTAGATTAAGGAAAGGGCTAGCAGGTGGCATGGTGGACTCCCACATGGCTGACTGCAGTTGGAGTCCCAGACCTGGTGGCTTGCTTTCTCGCTTTCTCTCTCTCTGTTTCTCTCTCTCTCACTCTGTCCCTCTCTGGTCAAAATTAAGAAAAAATAAAGTTAAATATAATAATTATTTTAAAAAGCGGATTAAGGAAGTTCTTTGGGGTATCTGACAGATGTCATGAACTTTGACCTGCACCTGGTTAGAAATGGCCAAGGTATAATTAGGACATCTAGCTGCAACACAGAGATTAAAGAAATGCAGTGCTTGTGTGCTATGTGCTTCCACCTGATTGGTAACAAAGAACCAGGAACAAGGACTGTCACTCACTCTTGGCAATCTAAGATCACAGTTAAAACATTAGCCTAGTTTAGATCATATGCTACATCATGGATGCATCTGGAGGACATTTTGTTAAGTGAAATAAGCTAATCACAAGAGGACAAATACTGAATGATTCCACTCATCTATGGATCTAAAGTACTCTAATTCATACAAATAGAAAGTAGAAAGGTGTTCCCAAGGGCTGGGAGGAGGGGGATTGATACTTAATGAGTAGAGAGTTTGAGTTTTGTGGGATCTATTCTAGAAACCTGTTGCACAACAATGCGAACACACTTAAAATTGCTAAAAAGTACACTTAAACAATGTTTGTGGTGGTGAATTTAATGTAAGATATTTGTAGCCATAATTAAAAATAAAATAAACAAAAAAAATAAAGCCTTAGCCTAGTCAGTTTTACAGGGGTCAGCTATACTTAAGTCTGAGCAACAGAAGATAAAGGACAATTAATAGAAAACAACTTGAAGATGTTATCTTCTAGCTGAGAAGGATCTTCTTTTCTGTCATTGTTAATATTCAGGAAGGAGAGCAGCAAAATGAGCCTTAAAACATCCATCTACAATAATCTGCCTAACCAGGGGGAGGAAAGAAAAGGGCTTTTTTCCAGCTTATCCCACGTAGCCCATGTCCCTGACCTCACTTCCTTAGTCTACAAACTAAGCTGCCTTTGGTCCCCTATTTGATTCATTTCCATGACTACCCGAAAGGGTGGTAAATGGTATTCTACTCACAGACTTGGGGGCCTTGGTCAATTGATGGCTATTTACCTATATATACTCTAGACACTAGCTAGCTAGAAACAGAGCCCTCTGTTGGTATAATACAACAAATAAACCATTAAGCTTATGGTATTCTGCTTTAGAGATTTACAAAATGCTTTTATACACCTTATATACTTTGGTCCTTACAATAATTCTTTGAGGTCAAGAGGGACGATGTACTCTGCTCTACAGTTAGGAAAATGCTTGAAGAAGGTCTATATCTTTTACATAGAGTAGAGCTAGGGCCTCAACCAGATTATTCTGTGTTCAAGTTGAGGGCCCTAATACACTGACACCTAGCTGGTATGCCCACATGTGGCTGCAGTGCTTTTTCTGATCAGTCAGTGTCTGTGCTACGTAATGTTAACCATTTTGAGTATCGCCTCTACTACACCACCTTCAGTGTAAGTTTTTCCTAACTAAGAGACACATTATTCTGGAACTATATTTGATCAACTGAATCTCATCCTCACAATCATCATTAAATGAAAAGAGAACAGATCTTAGAGTCAGATAGCCTGAGTTTCAATCTTTTTTTTTTTTTTTTAAGAAATCACCCCCAGGGGGGATGGCCACGCCGCAATCCCTTCTCTTCCATTCTCCTCTCGGGATCTTGGGCACGCACACACACGCACTTGGCATGAGTTTAAGCCACAGGGTCTGGGACTCGAACCACGGTCAACTACATGGGAGTTCAGCAACATACCATTAGCTAACTGCTTGTCCCACTGAGTTCCAGTCTTGATTCTACAACTAACTGCTCTAAGTCTCAGTGTACTTCTAATTACATGTGTTTAATAAATATTAGAAGTGCTAAGCTTGCTTCTTTTAAAAAAGATCTATATACACACTTATACACACACACGCACACGCACACAGCCTGTTGTTTTGGAACCATCTTAAAACCTAAATCATATTTTTTTTATTATTTATATTGTTCAAAAGATGTAACATACTCTTATTCACAGTCATAAAGGACTTCTGAAACTTACCACGGGAAGTTAAAGGCACTAAGTTGAAGGATGGTCTAATTTTTCCTGCATTATCCTTGACCATTATTTGGATACTGTGTTGCTCAGAACCAGAATCCTTCACTTTAGTCAGATCAAAAGAACAAGCAATATGTTGACCTTCTCTGTAGATTTTTTCACACTGAAGAATTTTTCCCAGGCTGCTGTGCCTATAAAATAAAATGAGACAACCTCCTGCATTACTTTTACATTATGTATTCATGAAACAAGGGCAGAATTTTTTTAATGACTGACGGAAATGACCATGAAAAGCAATAACATGCAAGGTAGCTTTTTAAAAAAACCTAATTTAACAATGTGGCTCATGTCATACTTCTAGGAAGAAAAGACTGGTCCTTCTTGGTGAATACTGGTATTATCCATAGTTAAAGTCCTATTTCCTCTCCTGTGTAAGAGAAGATATTCTGAGGTCAGGATTAGAAGTTTTGGGGTCAGCAGGTGACATGGTGGTTAAGGCACCAGACTCCCATGTGGCCGACCATGGTTTGAGTCCCAGACCTAATGGCTTGCTTTCTCACGTTCTCTTTCTCTCTTTCCTCTCTCTCTCTCTTTCTTTTTCTCTCTTTCTCTGGTGGCACACATGCACTATAACAAACTTAAAATAATAAATAAATAAATAAACAGGAAAAGAGTTTTACACTCCTTTTTCTTTTCTTTTTTTTTGGAGAGGTTTTTGCTATAGGGCGCGTGCGCTCACCAGAAAGACAGAGAGAGACAGAGACAGAAAGAGAGAAATCACCCTGCGGGTAGATGGCCACACTGCAATCCCTTCTCCTCCATTCTCCTCTCGGGATCTTGGGCACACACACACACGCACCTGGGATGAGTTTAAGTCACTGGGTCCAAGACTCGAACCGTGGTCGACTACATGGGAGTCTAACAACATAGCCATTACGCTAACTGCTGGTCCCAAAAGTTTTATGCTTCTTGAAAATGCCGATGTGTTGAATTCCATGATTCCCCTTTGATCCCTTATCTGCTCTTTGCTTGTTTTCTTAGCTTGTTCTTTCTCTTTTTCTGGGGGGGGGGGTCACACTGCACATTCTTTTCTGATTCCTTCACTTACTCATCCCCAGTTTGTCACACCCATCGCTCCATGATAATTTCTATGCTGGGGGTTCCATTCCTTACCTTTCACATAAGAGCTAGAACTGCTCCATTTGAGTGTCCAACTCCTCCTGCCTCAAATTCATTGTTCAAAACACGTCATACACCCTCCTTCCTGTCAAATTAACTTTTCTTCCAACTTTTCTTCATGGGGAAGAATACCATAAGCTTAATGGTTTATTTGTTGTAATATACCAACAGTCAAACCTCATTCTGTCTGGGCTTCTGGATTAGGCACTTGGAAAGTATACCCCTCCCCCATATTCTATTACCAAATTTTGTTCTTTCTTCCTTTGTAAAGCTTCATGGGTTCTCATCCACTACAATATTCTCATTGCTCACACCCTAGTTCATGCTCTAAAAAATTCAGGATTCATATCTTCTCCGGGTTGACCTCTCTGACCTTCATTACTAGTGCCTTCCTTTCACTGCCAAATCAATGTTCCAGAATACAATGGCTTTCTAAGTTTCTTACTCTACCATGTGGCTTTACATGCCTTACATAAGTAATATTGCTGGTACCTTATTTCCCATTTCACCTCTAGAAACGCCCCTTTCCAATGATCACCAGCACCTAGCATAGAGCAGACAGACAAAATGCGCTCATTACACGTTTTTGTCTGGGCTATCAAAGAGCTCTGTTTCTTAGTAACTAGCAGAGGACAGAGTCAAGTTTTACATCATTAGCCACAAAGGTTCTGGGAATTGTACATTGCAAATTGTACAAAGATTCTGCAGAAAAGATAGACCACTTTTAAAAAATGAACAGAGAATAAAGAGTGCCAAACACTTGACCTATTAACTCAGAATCATCTGTAGAATTTTAAAATGCAGGGACCAGCAGGTGGCATGATAGTTAAGGATACTGGACTCCCACATGGCTGACAGTGGTTCGAGTCCCAGACCTGGTGGCTCGCTTTCTCTCTCTTTCTTTCTCTCTCTCTTGCTCTCACTCTGTCCCTCTCTGGTCAAATCAAAATAAATAAATAAAGTTAAATAAAATAATTCTTTAATATAAAAAAAAGAATTTTAAAATGCAGATTCCTTGGGGCCAGCAGGTAGTGTGGAGGTTAAAGCCAGCTATGTGGTTCGAGTCCCAGACCTAGTGGCTTGAAAATCTCACTAGGCATGCCTGTATGCATGCTCAAAATCCCAAGGGGAGACTGGAGGAGAAGGGATTGTGGCATAGCCACCCTCCTTGGGGGGGGAGGGTGATTAATCACTTTCTCTCTCTGGTGTGCACACACACACCCTATAGACAAAAAAATTAAAAAGAAAGAAAGAAAGAAAGAAAGAAAATGCAGCTTCCTTAAACCTCCTACCACAGAATCTGATTTTAAAAGTTTTGCCAGGACGTTGGAATCAGCATTGTTACAACATTTCTCCAAGGAATTCTGCTGCAAATCAGGTTTTTAAGAAAGTGCATATCTAGGACCAGTGGTTGGCGTAATGGCTACGTCGCTGGACTCCCATGTAGTCGACCACGGTTAAAGTCGCAGACCTGGTGGCTTAAACTCACGCTGGGTGTGTGTG
>NW_006205516.1:1364340-1371067 GCF_000334495.1 Tupaia belangeri chinensis
CTGTCTCTCTCTGTCTTTCTGGCGAGCGCACATGCCCTATAGCAAAAACCTCTCAAAAAAAAAGTGCATATCTAATGTATTTATTCCTTCAAAGGCAATGGGGAAAAAAAGCTTCAATAAATAAAACACTCTTGTCCCTTAAGAAAGAATACTTAAGGTTTTTTTTAAAGAATTACTTCATTTAACTTTATTTATTTATTTATATTTCTTCATTTCACCAGAGAGGGCCAGAGTGAGAGAGAGAGAGAAAGTGAGAAAGCAAGCTGCCAGGTCTGGGACTTGAACCATAGCCAGCCATGTGGGTGTCCAGCACCCTTAATTACCACGTCACCTGCCAGCACCAAGAATACTTAAGTTTTTTTTTATTCCTAGCTGCAGGTCTATGTTACTTATTAAAGACAATGGTATTTTCGATGTTAAATTATTGTCATGGCGGCTTTTTGGATCAGATAGTCCTGAAATGTTTTCTGTCCATGGTAAGAAACAGAAACTAAAGAAACTTATGATATTTTTCCTGAATAACTAAAGAGAACTACGTGTAAAATTTGTTATAATTATTATTTTTTAATAATTTTTTTGGAGAGTTTTTTGCTATAGGGCACGTGCGCTCACCATAGAGACAGAGAGAGATAGAGAGACAGAAAGCGAGAAATCACTCCCCCGAGAGGGGGTGTCCACATCGCAATCCCTTCTCCTCCATTCTCCTCTCGGGATCCTGGGCACGCATGCACACGCGCCCGGTGTGAGTTTAAGCCACCGGGTGGTCCAGGACTCAAATCGACTACATGTTAGTCCAGAGACATAGCCATTATGCTAACTGCTGGTCCCTGTTATTATTATTTTTTTAATGAAAGGAACTCCTCTAATGTAAAATCTTTTAGGTTCTTTTCCCATTTTTGTACTCCAAGAACTTCACTTAGGCTCATGGACACCAGGCATGATTTTTTTTTAAATTTGCGTTGTAATTAAAAGATAATAATTAGGAACCAGCAGTTGGTGCAATGGCTATGTTGCTGGACTCCCATGTAGCCAACTGTGGTTCTAGTCCTGGACTCGGTGGCATTAACTCATGCCAGGCCCGTGTGCGTGTGTGCCCAAGATCCCGAGGGGAAAATGGAGGAGAAGGGATTGTGGCGTGGTCATCCCCCATTGGGACTTTATTCCTTGCTTTCTGCCTCTCTGTCTCTGTCTTTCTGGCGAGCACACACGCCCTACAGCAAAAACCTCTCAAAAAATAATAATTAAAGGAAAAATGCTAGTTACAAACAACTTTTTAAATTTCTTGTGAAATAGTAGATGATAATTTATGGTAGTAGGTGCTGCCTGTGAAAATTCATGCACTGAATTCCTCTGCAGAATCACACTGCAGACACGAGGAAGAAATAGACAAATTAAAAACTATTTCTCCAACTCTGAAGATAATTCATGTGCTAAGAAATTTCCTCAAATTCTTTGGTGTGGTTGGTCTGTAGTTGTTTGGGTCAGGCTCCCTTCAATACCAGACTATTCCTGAAAGGACACAAGCCATTGCCCTGGGACTTCGAAGACTTACGACTCTACATTTTCTAATCTGGGAATAGGGGAAACAGTGTGTGGCAGGTTACCTGTCAGGATTTACACTGGCACCTACACCCTTTCCGCATGCTTGCTATTGAGCACTGTGCCTTCACTCCCTTTCTGTTGTGGTTTTGATTAGAAACCTAAGGGAAAGCAGAGGAGAAGGAGGTATGGTCTAAGTGCTAATTCTGAGATGTAGGGGCAGAGGTCAGCACCGTGAACCAACTACATCTGCAAGGAAGTGGGAATGAGTAATACAAACCAGAAGTGACAGGTGTCCAGTACTGAGTTTTTACTCTCTGCACGCTAGCAGTAAGTCATGGCTCCGGACACTTTTCATACAGTAACAGCCCTCAAACAACCTGAAGAAGTAAGCACTATTAATTCTATTCCCATTTAACAGATTACAAAACTGAGGCTCTGGGAGAAGGACCTTGCCACGAATCACAGGGCTAGAAAGAAAGGGAGCCAGGATTTGAATCCAAAACAGTGTGGCTCCAGAAAAAAAAAGCTGCAGGTTGGTGAGGGCAGAAGATACAGAATCCATCAGCACTGTCCAACAGAACTTTCTAGGGCTGTAAAATTGTTCCATATCTGTGCTGTCCCATGTGTGAGTCCCTAGTCACCTATGAAAGTAGCTAGTGAGCCTGAACAAGTAAAGTTTACATTCAATTTTATTATTTTTTTAAAGAGGTTTTTGCCTTAGGGAGTGTGTGCTCTCCAGAAAGAGAGACAGAGACAGTGAGAGAGAAAGGGAGAAATCACTCCACCTAGGGGGGATGGCCACACCACAATCTGTCTCCTCCACTCTCCTCTCAGGATCTTGGGCACACACACACGCGCCTGGCATGATTTTAAAGTCGCCGGGTCCAGGACTTGAACTGTGGCCGGCCATGTAAGAGCCCAGCAATGTAACCACTATGCCATCTGCTCATTGAATTCAATTTTAATTTAATTTAAATGTAAATAGCCACGTGTAGCTAGTGGCTCTCACCCTGGACAGCACAAATCTATACTATGGAAAGAGCCCATGCTGAAGGTCAGCCCTAGGAATGTGTGTAACAAGTAGGATTCTTGATATCCACATCCCTTGGGTGCCAATGAACCCGCTATTCTGTTGGGATTGCTTTTTGAGCCACCTCCAATGGTTGTACAGATTGTGCACTACGAAAAGGCACTGAGTAAGGGCTGAAAGCTAGCCCAAGCACCATCTGCTGCTGTCAGCTTTGGTAAGAGTCCAGAGGAATACTTCAACTTAGAGCAAGAGGAATGTTTTTTCAAATTGGTCAGTCCAATATTTTTGTAATTAATTCACCCAGAGGAGATACTTTTTTTGCAGTTTGCACTGAAACTGAGAATGTGCTAGCATGTCCCCAGGTCATTTCCCTATTTTTGTCTTATAAGAACTCCAGGGACTAGGCTACATCTACCTGCAGTGCCATCTCGATTCTAATACCTGGGTTACTGTCCTGCACACTCTGCCATAGAATAAGATACGGTTTAAGACTTTCCCCTTCCTCTCCTGCTCCTTGTATACAGACTCTTTAAAGGTTCCCCTGTGGTTTTACCAGGGAAAGCAAGCGGGGCTAATATAAAAAACACAGGGACACTAAGCAACTCATAAGCCGTCTTACAAGCCTGCAGTTAACAGCTCCCCCTAGACTTTCTTCAGCACCAACAGAGCAGAGGCTAAGCCTTCCAGGGCTTGGTTCTTTGGCTCCTTCATCAGCAATTCCTAGGGGAGCCAGATCCACTCAATTCTCTCTTTTTCTTCCTGAATTATAATGCTCTGGATTGATCATTCGTCCTAAGTCTTCACCTGACCCTGAATGTTCTCTAGCGTTGGATTCCACCAAACATTCCCAAGTTATTTATAGAACACCTACCATGCGTGGGAAGGAGAAATGAGGGAAATGAGACGCAGTCCCTGCTCTCAGAGACTGCAGCCTGGGGAAGGCTACCACCAAGTAAACAGGAAGTGACAACACAATGTGCTAAGTACTCTTGCACAGGAAAGTGCAAGGTGCCCTGTGATGCTGCAGAGGGGCATGTGTCTAGACTGGAAAGGGCAAGGAAGGCTTTCCAGCGAGGAAATGGTATGAGCTGAGAAAAAGACAAAGAGGCATCCAGGTGGAAAGACAAGTCAGGGGTTGTAAGAGGACACAGAATGTTTCCACTGTTCTGTTTCAATTCCAGCATTCTGTATGAATATTGAAGAATCAGTTTGAGGAACTAAAAGAAGTTCAGTGTGGGCTGGAAGGAAGTCTTCAAGAGGGATGGGCATGCATGGAGGGACATGAGGCCGTGGCTAGAGCAGTTGATAGGAGCCAGGTCAGAGAGGACTCTGTTGTGCCGAAGAGTTTGGAATTCATCCCAGAAGCCACCAAGGAGCCCCTGAAGGGTTTTAAATTAAAGGAGAAACAGCAGTTACCAAAAGTGGGCAAGTGAAACTATAAGATCTCAAATGGGAATTATTTACAGCAAGGTGGAGGAGGGACAGACCGAACCTCCTGGCAGCACCACACAATCTCAGTACAGTCTGGCTTCACTGGCAGAGCTTCATGGCCATGCCAGAAGGACACGTCTACCAGCAGGGAGAGGAAATGTGAACCCCTGGACAAATTTAGAGATATTCATTCAAGACATCATGTGGGGTTTTGTTTGTTTGTTTGTTTGTTTGCATTCTATTCCATGATATAGCCATTAGTTTTGTTTTAAGAGATTTTTGCTATAGAGTTCTCTTGAGCTCACCAAAGAGACAGAGAGAGACAGAGAGACAGAAAGCGAGAAATCACCCCCAGGGGGGATGGTCACGCCGCAATCCCTTCTCCTCCATTTTCCTCTTGGGATCTTGGGGAGGCACGCAAATGAGCCCAGCGTGAGTTTGAAGCCACCGGATCTAGACTCGAACTGCAGTGGCCCGTGGGAGTCCAGTGATTTAACCATTAAGCCATCTGCTGGTCCTGGCCAAGAGTGTTTTAATATACCAAAATGTTGATCCAGTTATCAAACAAAACGGACACTCCTCGATGAAAGGCCATGTTTACCCTGTGGCTTCAATAGTCCGGAACATTGACCTTCACACCCCGTTCTCTCAGAAGCAGTTTAACAAACGGCAGTAAGAGGGGACAAGGCTATGTGGAGGACAGACTAACGATGTCAGGTCTCCCCTTCTGCACCCTAGTAGCACACTGACTAAATATCCCCATTCCTCAGAATGCTCTTCCAGAGAGGTCAGCCTCTGAGCAACTCCCCAATCTGTGCAGCCTGCCCATTTCATAAAAGCCTCCTAGCCTCCCCCTGCCACCACCCTAAGCTGCACCCTAGCTTCCCACCAGAGATATTAGTACCTCTGCAGCAGCCCTGGCACACATCACCTCACAGGTAATTGTTTTGGACAGTATCTCCCAGCCTGTATTGTAAGGGGCTCTGAAAGAGAAGAGACTATTCCTTTTCTCTGCTGACCATTTGGTGCTTTAACCACATGTGCTAAGTAAAGTTTTACTGAACTAAATTGGATTAGCCTGATCCTTTCTTGTTGTTTTGCTAATCATTCTAAGTTCTATCTTTTTTTTTTTTTGGAGAGGTTTTTGCTATAGGGCGCGTGCGCTCGCCAGACAGACAGAGAGAGAGACATAGAGACAGAAAGCGAGAAATCACCCCCCAGGGGGGATGGTCACGCCACAATCCCTTCTCCTCCATTCTCCTCTCAGGATCTTGGGCACGCACGCACACGCGCCCGGCGTGAGATTTAAGCCACCGGGTCCGAGACGCGAACCGCGGTCGACTACGTGGGAGTCCAGCGACATAGCCATTACGCTAACTGCTGGTTCCCCTAATCATTCTAAGTTCTAAAGGAAAGGAAATGATCTAAGACTAAGTTAGAGATTTAAGGTTTATAGTCGATACCATCACATATATCAAATACCAAAGCATCAAATATCAAAGTATCAGTTATTCTGTGGGAAGCTAAACTAATTTTTGATCCTATGGAAGATATCATTTCCCTTTTTTTTTTCTAGTTTACCAGAGAGTGTGTGAACTTGCAGGAGATGGAGGGGGAGAAAGCACTTCCCTAATGCAGCATGGTCACACCACGTGTTTCTCAAGTCACTGGGGCCAGGCCTCAAACTGTGTGGTTGCACATGTGGCATCTGCTTCCCTTAATCATCAGGCCCTGGAGCCGGCCCTCTTTTTTTTTTTTTTTTGAGAGTTTTTTTGCTATAGGGCGCGTACGCTCGCCAGACAGACAGAGAGACAGAAAGCGAGAAATCACCCCCCTCCCAGGGGAGATGGCCACGCCGCAATCCATTCTCCTCTCAGGATCTTGGGCACACACGCACACGCACCTGGCATGAGTTTTAAGCCACCAGGTCCGGGACTTGAACCGCAGTAAACTACATGGGAGTCCAGCGACATAGCCATTACGCTAACTGCTGGTCCCTGGCCTTCTTTTTAAAAGCAGACACCAATAACTCAAACCTTGCTTGAGGAGATGGATAATGGTCCACCTGGCCTAGGAAATAGTCTGGCAGTTTTTGTTGTTAAAGATTTTTTACCATAGGGCACATGCACTGGCCAGAGAGACAGTGAGAGGGAAAGTGAGAAATCATCCCTGAGTTTGGCAGCTTTTTTAAAAAAAGTATTTATTTAATTTTATTTATTCACTAATTTATTTTAATTTGACCAGAGAAAGACACAGAGAAGGAAAGAGAGGGAAAGTGAGAAAGAAAGCCACCAGGTCCAGGACTCGAACCGTGGTCAGCCATGTGGGAGTGTCCAGCACCTCAACCACCATGCCACCTGCTGGTCCCTGGCAGCTTTTTAAAATAAAACTAGATATGCAATTATTACAAGACCTAGCACTTGTACTCTTAGGAACTTATTCCAAAGTTATGTTCATGTAAAAACCTGTATCTGAACCTGAACATTTATAGCTGCTTTATTCATAACAGAAATGAAACTGAAAACAACCGGGGCCAGCAGGTGGTGTAGTGGTTAAGGTACTGACTCCCATATGGCTGACCACGGTTCGAGTCCTGGACCTGGAGGGTTGAAAATCATGCTGGGTGGGGACCAGCAGTTAGCGTAATGGCTATGTCGCTGGACTCCCACGTGGTCAACCGCGGTTCGAGTCCCGGACCCGGTGGCTTAAACTCACGCCGGGCAC
>NW_006205516.1:1371138-1371748 GCF_000334495.1 Tupaia belangeri chinensis
GTGGCGTGACCATCCCCTCTGGGGGGTGATTTCTCGCTTTCTGTCTCTATGTCTCTCTCTGTCTGGCGAGCGCTCATGCCCTATAGCGAAAACCTCTCCCCAAAAAAAAAAAAAAATCATGCTGGGTGCATGTGTGTACATGCCCAAAATCCCAGGAGGAGACCAGAGAAGAAGGGATTAAGGAGTGGTCATTTCCCCTGGGGGATGAGTTCTCACTTTCCCTCTCATCATCTCTCTGGCAAGTGCATGCACCCTATGGTCAAACAAACAAACAAAACTGGAAACAACTTAGATAATGTTCTTCAGTGAATGAATGACTAAACTAACTGGTATAGCCATATCATGGAATACAACTCAGTAATAAGAAATGAACTCTTGATAGAAACAACAAGATCCTGTACAGATCTCAAGAACATTATGGGTATTCTTGGGGGGGGGGGAGAGGCCAGTCATAGCATCCCATTCTAGTAACGTTCATAATGACAACATCAAGGTGATGGAGAACAGATTAGTAGTTCCTGGAAGTTAGAGGCTTGAGGGAGAAGATTACAAGGTATGAGAAGGGAAGTATGGCTCAGGATAATACAGGTAGGGATAGAAACGATTCTAG
>NW_006205516.1:1371806-1380927 GCF_000334495.1 Tupaia belangeri chinensis
ACACACACACACACACACACACACACACACACACAGAGTGCATGCATGTAAAACTGGTGAAATATCACGACCAGCAGATAGTTCCATCGCATGGCCAACCATGATTCCAGTCCTGGATCCAGAGGCTTGAAACTCAATCCAGGCATGTGTGTGCATGCCCAAAATCCCAAGAGGAGAATGAAGGAGAAAGGATTGCAGCATGACCATCCCTTCTTGGAGGGGTGGGTGATTTCTCATTTTCTGTCTCTATCTCTCTGGCAAGTGCATGCGCCCTATAGCAAAAATCTCTCTTAAAAAATAAAAAAACTGAGGGGCTGGCAGGTGGCGTGGTAATTGAGGTGCTGGACTCTCACATGGCTGACCACGGTTCAAGTCTCGGATCTTTCTCACTTTCTCTGGCGAGCAAATGTGCCCTGTAGCAAATTTAAATAAATAAATAAATCTTTAAAAAAGTAAAAACTGGGATGATAAGGTTGGTGGGCTATACCAATGCCAACTGCCTGCTTTTGATACCTCACTATAGTTACACAAGATGTTACCACTGTGAGAAATTGGATGAAGCATATAAGGGGCCCTGTACCTGTTTTGTAACATCCCTTGGATCTGTATTTTAAAATATAATTTTTTTATTTGCCAGAGGGCACATCTGCTTGTGGTAGGGGATGGCGGGAGTGGGGAATAGTCATACTGTAATCTCTTCTCCTCTGTTTATCCCTCCTTTCAGGATTTTGGGCAAGCACAGACATGCACCTAAGAGTGTTTTTAAGCCATCAAGTCTGGGACTTGATCCATTTAGTCGGCCATGTGAGATCCTACCACCTCAACACACCATGCCACCAGCTGACCCAAAAATGCAGGTTTTTCTCAAAAGTAGATGTTACTTTCCATTGAAGCCCACTGTCCATCTTTTGGTGTCTGCAGAAAAAAAATTAATACTTTAAAAAAAAATTAGGTTGGATCTAAAAGTTCCCAACAGTCAGTCCTGCATTAACTCTACAATCCATACTCACCAGTAGTAGAGAGTATAGTTGGTGTCAGGACTTGTATTCCTTCCAGGGAGCCAAGAACACTTCATGTAGCCCAGGTTGTGCCAAACGCACTGGAGCTCAGTCACGGCTGACTCTGGATCGCCTAGAATATACAGGCCATAGTTTAGGACTCTCCTTTCCTTGTAATGCAAACTAACCAACTGGTTCAGTAGCCTGGGGGACAGGAGGGAGTTTCAAGCTGCTTTACCTGAAAGCTTATCCCTAACCCCGGATTACCCAGAAGGACCTAAAACAGAGAAAATTCAAATTTAATTTGTTCACAACCTTCTTTCTCACTTCTTGATACAGAAAAACAGCTCTGCTCTCTCCAAGAGACCATAACTCTTATACTTCCTAACAGCAGAGAGGTTACTAGCTAGAAGCAGAAATTAAAGGTCAAATAATATTTCAATCATAGGCAATGTCTACAAAATTCCTAAATGAATATGGAATACAAACAACCCATTTCTCTCTCTTTTTTAAAAAAGAATTATCCATTTAACTTAACTTGTCATCATTTTTTTAAAAATATTCTACAGGGCATGTGCACTCATCAGAGAGAGAGAGAGAGAGAGAGAGAAAGTGAGAAAGCAAGCCAGCAGGTCCAGGACTTGAACTGTGATTGACCGTGTGGGAGTCCAGCGTCCCAACCTCCACCCCACCTGCTGGTGCTACAATCCTTACATCTTAAAAAAAAAAAATCTATATTGAGACCAGCAGAAGGCAGAATGGTTACATTGTTGGACTCCCATGTGGTTGACTGCAGTCCCAGACCCAGTGGCTTAAAACTTGCACCAGGTGCATGTGCACGTCCCCAGGATCCCGAGAAGAGAATGGAGGAGAAGGGACTGTGGTGTGGCCATCCCCCCCACCCCAGGGGGGTGATTTCTCGCTTTCTGTCTCTCTGTCTCTCCTGTGAGCACACATGCTCTATAGCAAAAATCTCTCTCTAAAAAAATATACCCATACTGAAGTACAATTTATCTTCACGTCTTTTGCTCAGTACTGATACATCTTGTTTTAAAAAGTAAACCTCTTCCTCTTGGAACAATTCTGGAGAAAGATAAACATAATTTAACCCTTAGTACTTGCCTACTATGTGCTGTGACTTTAGGAGCCCTAAAATCTTTCTGACCTGAACTCTCTATCTTCCAGAAGGCCATTTTTGTTAAGGTATCATATCTCTAAACTAAATGCCTCTGTTTAAAATGGAAACAAAAAGTTGCAATAGGCAGGACATCTGGCAGTGAAGCTGGCAGAAGAAGCCCGTGAAACTGCCCAGGAAGCAGGCCAAGGGGATGGAAGAGAAGGATAAGCTTTCCAGCAGCAGCAAAAAGGAGAGCAGGAGAAGCTTGAGGAGCTGAAAGAGAAGGCAGAAGGGGAGGGCCCCTTGGCCACGGCGGGGGTGGGGGAGTGGCGGTTAAGAAATCTGGCAAGAAGTAAGTTGTTCCTTATGCCTGGGGTGATGGATGATGGTGACCCTTGATTCCTGTCCTATTTAAACATCTGGAATTCCTGCCATAGCTATAGCTATTAATAGAATTAAGTGTCCTAGGGCTTAACTCTTGTAAAAAATAAAATAAAATAAAATAAAATAAAATAAAACAAAACAAAACAAAATAAAATAAAATAGAAACTCATTATTCCTCAAGATTCTTGAAGGAGTACTGCATTAAGTCATCATGAATCATTCTATATTACAGGGTTTTTTTCCTAATTATTAAACTCCTAAAGAAATGGAAACATGGCCAGCAAATAGTTTTAAAGCAGCCTCACTGCTGTTCTGAATTTAATAATTTTATAATTTTACTAAGAGTAATTTATAGCTTTGATCAGTGCAAGGTAGGCTGAGAGAATAGCCTGGAGCATAGGCCACATGGTGTTAAGGTTTAGAGGGGATAGATGGGGCCCTGTCTGCCTTGTCCAACCAAGGAATATAATGATATTAACAGGTTATATGTAGACAGCATTTATTCTTTGCCAGGTACTGTTCTAAGATGCACATATATATATTTTCTTCTTTTTCCTCATATATATTGACTCATGCAATCCTCTCAACAATTGTAGGATGTAGGTACCATCATCATCCCCATCTCACAGACAAGGAAACTGAGATGCCAGAGAGTAAATAATCTGCCTAAGGTCATACAACTAGCAGAGTTGGAATTTAAACTCAGGAGAACTTATCCCCTGATGTCAGTAGGTGGCACGGCAGTTAAGGTGCTTGACTCCCACATATCTGACCACGGTTCAAGTCCTGGACCCAGTGACTTAAAACTCATGCTGGGTGCATACCAGTGTGTGCCCAAAATCCCAAAAAGAAAATGGAGAAGAAGGAACTGAGGGGCATGGCCATCCCCTTCCAGGGGTTATTTCTCATTTTCTCTCTGTCTCTCCAGTGAGCACACGTGTCCTATAGCACAAATTTCTAAATAATAAAAAAAAAAGAAGAGAGAGAGAAAGCTGGTCCCCAAAAGTCCCAATCTTAATCAGTATCCACTACTCTCAGGATATAATGTCAGAGCCAGAGGACACTGGGTGATATGGGACTGAGGAACAATGATCAACCTGGGTACGTGACAGATTCTCCTAGGGCTAGTCTTGTATTGGAGCTGGGTCAGCATGCCTACCTTTCTTTTGTAATATTGCTCCCCAAATATATCCTGTATATCAAACTACTTTCCATATACAAGTAAGATCGTTGTTTTTTTTTTTTTAAAGCACTAGGCCTAGAATCTGAAGATATAGCACAAGTCGCTTAATTTCCTTCTTCCTCATAAAATGGATAAGGTTAACAGTACATGCCCTACTCACTTTACAAGATAAGCTTGTGAGGTTCAATTTAAGAGAGGGGTGTGTGTGTGTGTGTGTGTGTGTGTGTGTGTATGCATGTGCACATACATGTGCATGCATGCAAACACACTCCATATTTCAAATATACCAAGTGCTACGTCACCATCTGTCATTGTCATTCAATTCATCCGTAAGTACTTTGAAGGCTGAGAGATTCTCATACCTATCACTGTCCTGTCAGCACCTTGTACAGTGCCTGGCACTTATTGACTCAGCAAAATATTTGACAATCAAGTGAATTAATGAACAATGAACATAAGCATATGAAGCATGTAGATTTATTCTCTAAATACCAAGAGTTTGAACTTTCAGTTGTTACCTTCTGGGGGTGAGATGCATTTTTCCACCAAAATGCTAGGTTTCTCACTTTCATTGGTGCTACACTGGGACCCCACCTGTAGACAAATCCTCTCGTTCAGGGGCACTTCTTTTGAACGATGAGTTTCCAGAGTAATTTCCTAAAGTTAGAAAATAAGGAGGGCATTGCTATGGCAAACACACAGAAATACACTCAAATAAAAACACTAGCATACCTATGGGACCAGCAGATGGCATAATGGTCACGTTGCTGGACTCTCAGGTAGTTGACCACAGTTCAAGTCTTGGACTTGGAAGCTTAAAATCACGCCAGGCACATGTGCATGTGTGCCCAAAATCCCGAGAGGAGAGTGGAGGAGAAGGGACTGTAGTGTGGCCCTCTCCCCTGGGAGATGACTTCTCAGTTTCTGACTCTCTTTCTCTCTGGTGAGTGCATGTACCCTGTATCATGCTGGGTAAAATCTCTTTACAAACTAAATGATGTATAATGATCGAAGGTATAAATAATAATAAAAATTTCAAAATAAAATTAGCATACCCATATGTATAAAAAAAGGTAAGTTCTCAAATGGTATAGATCAGTAATTCTCAAATAAGGTTGCTTTTGCTCCTCCTGTCATCCTCAGGGATATTTGGCAATATCTAGGGACATTTTTGGTCATCCTAACTTGGGAAGGGGAGGCTGCTGGCATCTAGTGGGTGGAGGCCAGGGACACTGCATTTTCCTATACCAAATGTTGATGCCACCACTGAGGTGCCCTGGTGTTCCTGGTATAAATAAAAAACAATTTCCCACATTTTAAATGTATAGAAATTATGAAATTTACCTATCAATCTACCATGCTAACATGCCAGCTGTGTAAGGAAACACAATACCCTTAACAAAATTCATTTCCAAACAGATGCAGTATACCAACAAGATCATGGTATAGAAGGACTGTTTTAAGGTGGCATGGTGGTTAAGGCACTGAACTCCCACATAGTAGACTGTGGTCTGAGTCCTACACCCAGTAGCCTGAAAATCATGCTGGGTGCATGTGTGTGCATGCCCAAAATCCTGAGGCAAAAATGGAGGAGAAAGGATTGCGGCATGGCCATTTTCCCAGGGGGTAATTTCTCACTTTCCCCCTCTGTCTTTCATTATCTCTGAGTGCACGCACCCTATGGAAAACAAAATACCTTGGAAAAAAAAATCCAGTAATTATGAGGCCAGCAGGTGGTATAGTGGTTAAGGTGCTAGATTCTCCCATGACTGACCACAGTTTGAGTCCCAGACATGGCAGCTTGAAAACCACGACAGGCATGTGAGCGTATGTGCCCAGAATTCCAAGAGGAGAATGGAGAAGGAACCATGGCCGCTTCTAGCATGGCCATCCCCGCTAGGAGGTGATTTCTCACTTTCCCTCTCTCTCTCTGGCAAGTGCACATGTCCTATGACAAAGCATGTGTCCTATGGCAAAAACCTAAAATAATAATGATATATCTAGTAATGGTGGTTACCTCTGAGGAAAGAATGCAAAGGTAAAAGAAGGGGTCTGAGAATCAAAGAGAGACTTTCCATTAATCTTCTCTCTGTACTGGAACCAGCAGTGAGGGCTATGTCACTGGACTCCCACATAGTCGATGGCGGTTCACGTCCCAGACCAGGTGGCTTAAAACTCATGCAGGGCGCGTGTGCGTGCATGCCCAAGATCCCGAGAGGAGAATGGAGAAGGGATTGTGGTGTGACCATCCCCCCTGGGGGGTGATTTCTCGCTTTCTGTCTCTATGTCTCTCTCTGTCTGTCTGGCGAACGCACGCACCCTATAGCAAAAACCTCTCCAAAAAAAAAAAAATCTCTCTGTACTGTATGACAATTGTTTTTTAAATATGTATTTTTAAGTTTATTTATTTCTTCCATAACTGAGGAAGAGTGAGAGATGGCACCCCAAAAATGTCTTGACATCATGATCCACACTCAGCTTCAGCTACATCTGGATCATAAACACGTGTATGACAGGAATACTCAGGAAGGTCTCCAGATGTGAACCTGGAACCTTCCTATACGGGTCAGACAATTTTGATTATCTCACACGTGCATATAAATTTCAAGAAGTGCTCTATACACTTAGTATATACACTCTTATTCTGAAAAGCAGATAAGCTTTGTGGAACCACAGAAAGCCAACTTATTGATATCATACAGATATAAACCACAAATCTGGTTATTACGATTTTAAATAATGAGATAAAAAGGGCTCTCTAAGAAATGAACATTCCCCAAGGTGACAGAGTTGGAATAATTAAGAATAGAGCTATATTAATCAGAGCTCCAAGGAGGGCGCTTCCTGTTTTGCAATAGTTTCTGACTCAAGCTTAAGATAGTATTTCCTTTTATATACGTGCCGATGGCCACGAAGGAGAACATTTGTCATGGTTAGCTCTTTTTCCCACCCTAGGGAGCTATTCTGCCATTTCACATGCCTGGTGTCAGCTTAGCGTGAGGGCAACTCTGAGATACTCCAGAACCAGGACAAAAGGATGCCCTCTGAGAAGTAGCTAGCAATCAAGAATGAATAAATATAACAAAGACAGGGACAAAAATCATCTTATAGAGAGAGAACTGCTCTTAAGCCAGTCAAGACAGCTCTCTGTAAAGGGAGCTGGTTAGGCCTGACAGAACAGAAAAAGAAATGTCTGTGAGCAAAAATCTGGCAGGCAGAAAAGAGGGGGTGATTTGGCTATGTGGATACTGAGTATTTCTGTCCCACCAGCAATGTTTAACCTCAGTGGGGCCTCCAGCTATTCTTAGCCAAGTACATTTTCACAACTAATTCTTGATTCCTTGCCAAGAAACCTACTTATGATTTGGCTTCCCATATAGGCTCTGTCTACAGAAATGGAACACACACCAGTTATGCTGATGGAAGTCTTCCTTAAATGCTTCATCATTATGGTTTTCTTTACAGGGGAGCAAGAAAATGCTCCTTGAGAAGTGGATATGAGCTGAGGAAATGAGGTTTCCCAGCCTGCGAAGCTGAAGACCAGCCCCTGGAAATGTGATAATGGTGCCAGGTAGGCTTTGAATGTAAATTTCACCAACCTCACAATTCCACTAAGCACAAGTCCTATATATTATTGAAGGGTCACTCTGACCCAAGTATCCTTGATAATTCTTGTTTAGAAGCTGCATTTGTTCCCCAAGGACACTGTAGAAAATACACAGTTGAATACCATAAATTAAGATCACCATGGAAAAAGTCCAGGTCTCTTATTATATTAGGTATTGCTCCAGTTAGAGGGCTAGGGAGTCTTATTACACAAAGAATTTTATTAGAATGAAATTTTTTAATTAAAAAGTACTTTAGTACCTAAATCTGAACCTTATGTTTTAGGCATATGAATGATAAAAGAACTTAGAAAAGGGAAAAGAGACAAAAAAATTTGAAAAAAATCTCTTTATTCAAGGTGAATAGTATTCAACTAGCATGAATAAAGTAGGTACCCAGATTGTCAATGACTGCCAAGTCAAGCAAACCTCTTTCTACCAGACAAGGAACTACATTTTTCCCATCAGATCTTGATGAGGTATGTGTGATAGCTCCCACGTGACTGAGCATTAGTGAATCATCCCACTGGTAGCTGCTGTATGACACTGTGCTCCACCCCTCAGGGAATCTGGCCTCCTTTGAAAACTTATCAAAAACCCAGGCCAGAGTCCTGAACTGATCCCTCCCTCTCAGGACCAATGTTCACTTGGCTGGACTTTTCCCAACTCCACAATTCCTTTCTCAACAGGAAAAGGGAGGCAGCTTCAGCTTCTGCCTTTCTGAGTGCCTGGACACAGTGGCTTTTTGATTAATTCACTAGTGGAACTGACTTATCTCTTGGTGATGAAAGATACCTAAAATTTGACGCCAGATTCTTCTTTGACTTGCCAGATAGAAAACTATTACACATTGCTAAAATAACAGTGGAGCAGCCCTTACACTAACCTTTTCTTTTGTCAAAATCATCTACAAATCTCCATCTCTCGACTTCATGACTCTACAACCTGAAGATTAAAAGTGACCTCCAAATTTTATTTCATTTAGCAATGTAGAAACTTTGGATGTTTGCATAAGCCCCCCAACATGTATAAACTATCATAATGCCACTGTTTTGATTTGCTTCAGGGATGGAGGTGGTCCAGTTTTGCCTGATGATGTTAATGTGGTATCCAAAAGACAGAAAGAAGAGAGGAATATTACTCCTGTCATTCATTTTCAGCCTTGGGATGATAAACTTGAAAAGGTCCAGATAGGAAATCTCCCATCACAGATTGAAAGGAATAATCCACATTTATCCCAACTGCAGGGCTGACAGTCACCAGTCACCAATGCTGTCAAACGGCTAAAATAAAAGAGTGGGGCCTTTGATAGGCATCACCCTTTATGGACTTTATCTGGTCTCTTCAGGAACAAAATGTCTCACAGGAACGAGAGTAAATAATAGTATTAGGTTGAACCATATAGTATTGGCAATATTCAACCATTTTAACCTACAAGAGTAGCACTTTTGTATGGTTCAACCTAACTACAGTAATACTATTGGGCGATCAGGAAAGTCATGATGCATTTTGGCATAGAAAACCATAGAAAAATACATCATGACTTTCCTAATGACCTAATAATAAAACCTAACAATTATTGAGCACTGACTCTGTGTCAGATATATTATAAACCTCATCTCCTTTAATGCAGAGATCATCCATGTGAAATATGTACTATTATTATTACCCTGCATCACATTTCACAACAAGGGAACAGGCTCAGAGAGGTTACTGCCTTGCCCACGGACACACAGCTTGAAAAGGGAAGAGAAGAAACTCCAAACCAAGTTCTAACTGATTCTACTGCCTCCTGAAGTTACTTTTTTTTTTTTTTTTTTTTTTTTCTTTAGAC
>NW_006205516.1:1382101-1386089 GCF_000334495.1 Tupaia belangeri chinensis
GCTTAAAACTCATGCAGGGCGCGTGTGCGTGCATGCCCAAGATCCCGAGAGGAGAATGGAGAAGGGATTGTGGTGTGACCATCCCCCCTGGGGGGTGATTTCTCGCTTTCTGTCTCTATGTCTCTCTCTGTCTGTCTGGCGAACGCACGCACCCTATAGCAAAAACCTCTCCAAAAAAAAAAAAATCTCTCTGTACTGTATGACAATTGTTTTTTAAATATGTATTTTTAAGTTTATTTATTTCTTCCATAACTGAGGAAGAGTGAGAGATGGCACCCCAAAAATGTCTTGACATCATGATCCACACTCAGCTTCAGCTACATCTGGATCATAAACACGTGTATGACAGGAATACTCAGGAAGGTCTCCAGATGTGAACCTGGAACCTTCCTATACGGGTCAGACAATTTTGATTATCTCACACGTGCATATAAATTTCAAGAAGTGCTCTATACACTTAGTATATACACTCTTATTCTGAAAAGCAGATAAGCTTTGTGGAACCACAGAAAGCCAACTTATTGATATCATACAGATATAAACCACAAATCTGGTTATTACGATTTTAAATAATGAGATAAAAAGGGCTCTCTAAGAAATGAACATTCCCCAAGGTGACAGAGTTGGAATAATTAAGAATAGAGCTATATTAATCAGAGCTCCAAGGAGGGCGCTTCCTGTTTTGCAATAGTTTCTGACTCAAGCTTAAGATAGTATTTCCTTTTATATACGTGCCGATGGCCACGAAGGAGAACATTTGTCATGGTTAGCTCTTTTTCCCACCCTAGGGAGCTATTCTGCCATTTCACATGCCTGGTGTCAGCTTAGCGTGAGGGCAACTCTGAGATACTCCAGAACCAGGACAAAAGGATGCCCTCTGAGAAGTAGCTAGCAATCAAGAATGAATAAATATAACAAAGACAGGGACAAAAATCATCTTATAGAGAGAGAACTGCTCTTAAGCCAGTCAAGACAGCTCTCTGTAAAGGGAGCTGGTTAGGCCTGACAGAACAGAAAAAGAAATGTCTGTGAGCAAAAATCTGGCAGGCAGAAAAGAGGGGGTGATTTGGCTATGTGGATACTGAGTATTTCTGTCCCACCAGCAATGTTTAACCTCAGTGGGGCCTCCAGCTATTCTTAGCCAAGTACATTTTCACAACTAATTCTTGATTCCTTGCCAAGAAACCTACTTATGATTTGGCTTCCCATATAGGCTCTGTCTACAGAAATGGAACACACACCAGTTATGCTGATGGAAGTCTTCCTTAAATGCTTCATCATTATGGTTTTCTTTACAGGGGAGCAAGAAAATGCTCCTTGAGAAGTGGATATGAGCTGAGGAAATGAGGTTTCCCAGCCTGCGAAGCTGAAGACCAGCCCCTGGAATTGTGATAATGGTGCCAGGTAGGCTTTGAATGTAAATTTCACCAACCTCACAATTCCACTAAGCACAAGTCCTATATATTATTGAAGGGTCACTCTGACCCAAGTATCCTTGATAATTCTTGTTTAGAAGCTGCATTTGTTCCCCAAGGACACTGCAGAAAATACACAGTTGAATACCATAAATTAAGATCACCATGGAAAAAGTCCAGGTCTCTTATTATATTAGGTATTGCTCCAGTTAGAGGGCTAGGGAGTCTTATTACACAAAGAATTTTATTAGAATGAAATTTTTTAATTAAAAAGTACTTTAGTACCTAAATCTGAACCTTATGTTTTAGGCATATGAATGATAAAAGAACTTAGAAAAGGGAAAAGAGACAAAAAAATTTGAAAAAAATCTCTTTATTCAAGGTGAATAGTATTCAACTAGCATGAATAAAGTAGGTACCCAGATTGTCAATGACTGCCAAGTCAAGCAAACCTCTTTCTACCAGACAAGGAACTACATTTTTCCCATCAGATCTTGATGAGGTATGTGTGATAGCTCCCACGTGACTGAGCATTAGTGAATCATCCCACTGGTAGCTGCTGTATGACACTGTGCTCCACCCCTCAGGGAATCTGGCCTCCTTTGAAAACTTATCAAAAACCCAGGCCAGAGTCCTGAACTGATCCCTCCCTCTCAGGACCAATGTTCACTTGGCTGGACTTTTCCCAACTCCACAATTCCTTTCTCAACAGGAAAAGGGAGGCAGCTTCAGCTTCTGCCTTTCTGAGTGCCTGGACACAGTGGCTTTTTGATTAATTCACTAGTGGAACTGACTTATCTCTTGGTGATGAAAGATACCTAAAATTTGACGCCAGATTCTTCTTTGACTTGCCAGATAGAAAACTATTACACATTGCTAAAATAACAGTGGAGCAGCCCTTACACTAACCTTTTCTTTTGTCAAAATCATCTACAAATCTCCATCTCTCGACTTGATGACTCTACAACCTGAAGATTAAAAGTGACCTCCAAATTTTATTTCATTTAGCAATGTAGAAACTTTGGATGTTTGCATAAGCCCCCCAACATGTATAAACTATCATAATGCCACTGTTTTGATATGCTTCAGGGATCGAGATGGTCCAGTTTTGCCTGATGATGTTAATGTGGTATCCAAAAGACAGAAAGAAGAGAGGAATATTACTCCTGTCATTCATTTTCAGCCTTGGGATGATAAACTTGAAAAGGTCCAGATAGGAAATCTCCCATCTCAGATTGAAAGGAATAATCCACATTTATCCCAACTGCAGGGCTGACAGTCACCAGTCACCAATGCTGTCAAACGGCTAAAATAAAAGAGTGGGGCCTTTGATAGGCATCACCCTTTATGGACTTTATCTGGTCTCTTCAGGAACAAAATGTCTCACAGGAACGAGAGTAAATAATAGTATTAGGTTGAACCATATAGTCTTGGCAATATTCAACCATTTTAACCTACAAGAGTAGCACTTTTGTATGGTTCAACCTAACTACAGTAATACTATTGGGCGATCAGGAAAGTCATGATGCATTTTGGCATAGAAAACCATAGAAAAATACATCATGACTTTCCTAATGACCTAATAATAAAACCTAACAATTATTGAGCACTGACTCTGTGTCAGATATATTATAAACCTCATCTCCTTTAATGCAGAGATCATCCATGTGAAATATGTACTATTATTATTACCCTGCATCACATTTCACAACAAGGGAACAGGCTCAGAGAGGTTACTGCCTTGCCCACGGACACACAGCTTGAAAAGGGAAGAGAAGAAACTCCAAACCAAGTTCTAACTGATTCTACTGCCTCCTGAAGTTACTTTTTTTTTTTTTTTTTTTTTTTTTCTATAGAGCATTTTTTTTTTTTTTTTTTTTTTGCTATAGAGCATTTACGCTCACTGGAGAGAGACAAAGAGAGACAGAGATAGAGAGAAAGTGAGAAAGCACCCCCCTCCCCAGGATGGACGGTCATGCCACAATCCCTTCTCCATTCTCCTCTCAGGATTTTGGGCATGCACACACATGTGCCCAATGTGTTTTTCAAGCCGCCAGGTCTAACACACTAACTGTGGAGTCAGTCATGTGGGATGCAGGGCCTTAACCATCATGCTGCCTGCTGACCCTCCTGAAGTTACTTTTAACACATGTCCACAAGCATACAGAGGAATGAGCTTCATTTGAGAGCTATTTCATATAGGGACTATCAGTCTCTCTACCTGATTGATGCTTCACACTTGAAGGAAAAGAGACCTAAAAGGTGACATCTCCCCTTCTCAGGATTTCAATTCACGCTTCAGTGACTATGGGGTTTACACCAGAGGCATGTAAGGGTCTTTCCCTGAATTTCTCAAATCTGAACTATCAAAATTGCCACTAATACTCCAAATGCCTCAGGTCCTTCCTTAAGAGCGAGAAGAAACCAACAATATGCAAAGGGGAACTCCAATTTCACTGCCAGAAGTGTCAAAGGTTTCTGCATGTAGGGGATTTGCTTTTAAAATGCAAGTACTTCTGACCAGCCCCAATTCTTATCAATTTTCACTCAAACCATAATTACCACCTCAGCAG
>NW_006205516.1:1386120-1400122 GCF_000334495.1 Tupaia belangeri chinensis
GCAGGAAAGGAAGGCAGATTAGCGAATTGCCCTCCAGATGAAGAGCCAGTTCTATCCTCAGCATTAAGCTTTCACATTCTTTTCTGTGTCATAGCAAACTGGGAAAGTAAAAAGGGCCCCACTTAATACACAAGGAAACTGAGCCTCACAGAGGGTAAGTGACTTACCTCAGGCCACTGAGCCAGCCATGGCTACCAACTAGAACCTACTTTTTTTTTTTTTTTTTTTTTTTTTTTTTTTTCAAAATTATTTATTTGCTTATTTTTTTGTGTTTTTACATTTTTTATTCTTTTTGCCCCCTTGCTTCCTTCCTTCTCACCCTCGGCCATTTCCCACCCTCCTCCCACACTGTCTCTGGTATTCACAGTTGTTCTCCCTGCTTTTATACTGCCCAATATTTCAGTTTCTGCCACAAGTACATAGGTTTAGTATATATTAAGTGGGGACATACTTCTGACCCTTTTGCCACCAAAGTTACTTGAATTCATTAATTCCAAGTACACTCTCCCATTCTGACTTTTCAAAATTTTGGACAGATTCAACCCCAAACCACTCTCTCTATACACACACACAGATACACGTACACACAGACAGCAGAAGGTTCAAAGATATAACCAAATAGTTGAGTAAGATTACATAAGAGCCTGAAATGATCTAATCCTGTTAATAAAAATTCACTTAAAGATCCAGCAGGTGGCATGGAGGTTAAGGCACTGGATCTCACATGGCCAACTGTGTGGTTCAAGTCTGGGACACAGAGGCTTGAAAAACATGTCCTGTTGGGACCAGCAGTTAGCATAATGGCTATGTTGCTGAACTCCCATGTAGCCGACCACGGTTCGAGTGCCAGACCCGGTGGCTTAAACTCACACCAGGCACGTGTGCATGCGTGCCCAAAGTCCTGAGAGGAGAATGGAGGAGAAGGGATTGCGGTGTGGCCATCCCCCCCTGGGGGGTGATTTCTTGCTTTCTGTCTCTCTGTCTCTCTGTCTTTCTGGCGAGTGCATGTACCCTATAGCAAAAACCTCTCCGAGAAAAACAAAAAAAACATGTCCTACATATGTTGCATGTGTGCCCAATATCCCAAGAGGAAAGTGGAGGAAAAAAGATTGCAGAATGGCCATCCCCCTTGAGGGGTGATTTCTCTCTCTGTCTCTCTCTGGTGAGCACAACTGTCCAATAGCAAAAACAAAAAACAAAACAAAACAAAAAACCCTCACTTAAAACAGTTGACTACATGGGACTGAAAAGGTTGAAAAATTTTCTCATTTTCTTCAGGAACCAGAAAATTCTCTGCTCAAACCCACTGGCCACAGCATATATATGTTCATTTCCCATACGGCTATTTACTTTTATAGCACATGGTTCTTACACGTCCATCCATGCATGTGATTAGTAAGATGGTAAATGTGAAAAATTCTCTGGAAAAAAAATGAAAATTACATAGAAATGAGGGTTTTTTAAAAAAGTTTATGGAAAATGTGCATTAAAAAATTATGCACTGATTTCAATTTGTTTGCCCCAAATTAAGCTCATACTTTAATTTCATTTTTTCCACAACTTTTTTTTTAAAGGTTTTTGCCAAAGGGAATGTGTGCTCCCCAGAGAGAATCAGAGAGAGGGATAGTGAGAGGGAAAATGAAAAATCACTTCCCAGGGGGAATGGACATACTGTAATACCTTCTCCTCTATTCTCCTTTGGGATTTTGAGCACGCATGTCCATGTGCCCAGCATGATTTTCAGGCTACCAGGTCTGGGACTCGAATAGCGGTCAGCCATGTGAGAGTCCAGCACATTAACCACCATGCTGCCTGCTGCCCCCCACCCCCCCATTATCTACAACTTTTTAAGTCAAGGAGATACAGCTATGGACAGGAATATAGAAACAGATTATAACAAAAGCATAATTATATACTGATTGTCCAGTAAGTAAAAATATATAATATATCTTATCACAACATTCTCAATTATAATTAATTAGTAAATACTTTTAAATGTTGTTTTACCGAGAGTCATGTCTATAACTTCCCCAATTGAAATCTGAATACACACAACCCAAAAGAAAGTTCTCACTTTGAAGTAAGATTAGAATTTGGCTTCAATTCATAGCGTTCACTTTACCTCATCAATGCAATATATTCCAGAACACTTACCTTATCCTGTTTGTCGCCGAAGTGACTAAAATACCACAGACTGCAATTTGGGCTGGTGCCCTCAGGAGGATTCCATGTCCATGTGACTGTGCAGAGGTTTTCGATAGAGACACTCAAATTGGTCACAGGTGGCTGAGTTTCTGTTCAAATCAAGCATAAGAAATAAATGTATCAGCACCAGCCAGTATTTTCAATGAATGGTTCATTTAACCCCTTCTCCCAAGTCCTAGAAGCCCAGAATAATTCATAATAGCTGAGTTAACATAGCTGACATCTGCTGAGTCAGACATGGTTCTAAATACTCAATACATATTAATCCGTTTACTCCTCACAAAAGCTTTTGAGATAGGGGGTACTATTAGCTTCGTGTTAAAGATGAGGTGATCAAAAGCTCAGGGAGGTGAAAGCCACTTATCCCATATCCTATGAGTAGTAAACAGCAGAGCTGGGATTGCAACCTGGGAAATGTTGCTCCAAGGTCACATTCTTAACTATTTGCTATACTGTGAACACAGAGAAAATTTTAGGAAGAGTCTTCAAGAAGTTCATCAAAATGCATATGATGGGGGCCAACAGGTAGCATAGAGGTTAAGGCGCTGGACTACGACATGGCCAACCGCAATTTAAGTATCAGACCCAGTGGCTTAAAACTCACACTGGGTGTGTGTACATGTGTGCCCAAAATCCCAACAGGAGAATGGAGGAGAAGGGGTTGCGGCATGGCCATGCCTCCTTGGGGGTAATTTCTTGCTTTTCATCTCCTTGTCTCTCTCTGTCTTTCCAGTGAGCACATGCACCCTATAGCAAAAAAAAAAAAAAAAAAAGTCTCTCAAAAAATAAATTAAAATGCATATTATGAAAAAAAGGCAAAATAAATAGTTTAATTTCATTTTCCCACAGACTTTCTGAAGTCCTATGTACTCACTAAATACTAGCATTTTCAAGTTGTTCTCCAGGAGTCTGGGGGTTCTCTATGCTCGGGATCCACATCTCATTCAATATGAACAGTTCAATCTCAGCACTTCCGTGAGTAGGCTGAAGCAGCTCATCTTTAATTGTTTTCTAGCATAACTTGATACTTGTTTTTTTGTCATTTTTCCAAAGAAATACTGAGAAAAAGATTTAGCAGCCCTTTATACTCCCCTGAGGTCTGATACTAAACAGCTGGAACTGGTACTTTCACTAATCCGAAGAGAGAAGAGAAAGTGGAGAAGCTGAAACACCATTTCAAACTTTCCTGAGAACTCTTCCTGAGACCAGGGCCATCAAAATCATCCCCCAGAAACTGGGTTTGTTGGAGGACAGGCTTATACAGGAACTCTCTGCCCTATCTTTGCAACTTTTCTATAAATCAACAATGATTCTAAAATAAAGGCTATTAAAGTCATTTCAAAAATAATCCCTCCAAATCTTCTCAAGTGGCAAACTGAATCACTAATTAATGAAGGACTACAGTTATAATTTATCAAATGATAGAGTTAAATTTGACACTCTACACTAACGCTCTGCACTGCAGTGATCCCCTTACATAATCAGCAACTCTTAGGGACAGCCATGCCACAATTCCTTGTTCTCCATTCTCCTCTCCAGATTTTAGGCATGCACACATTTGCACCTGGTGTGATTTTCAAGCTGCCGGGTCTAGGACTCAAACCGCACAGCTGGCCATGTGGAATACAGTGCCTTAACCTCCATGCTACGTGCCGGTCGCTCAAAATTGATTTTTAAACTTCAGTTTTGAAATAGAGTAATAGCCTGCTCCATTTCAAATGGGACTAATTTTTCTCCCACCTGTTTTGAAATATCTTTAGTCAGGTCTTCTAACTGGTTTGCATTTTAGGACATTTGGGGTCTATCTGCTATCCTTTTCTGTTTCTAGTGGTTCCTTGCATATTCCCCATAATTTAAAAGCACACGTGGTTTCTGGGAAGCTGATAGAGTAGGAAGCACCAGGAACCTGTCTCCCTGCCTAGAGAACAACTGTACTGGCAGAGTCTGTCCGCTCTATTTTGGAACTCTACAGTTTATTGAAGGCTTGAAGCTTTCATGGAAAGGCCTGCAAAGTAAATTGCAGTCAATTTTAATCCATTTCAGTCCATTTCAGCTTTTAGCACAACAGTAGCTACACATCCCGCAGCCCCACGGCAGGCAGCTGTACACATGTTCCTGGAACGGCCTGCATATAGCTTGCTGGAGCTGGGGTGGGCAGAAAGGACCTATCCTCCAAATACTGGGATCTGTGCTCTGACCACTGACTGCTGCTTCTGATCACCAAGGTGCGAAAAGAGTGGAAGCCACTGTCATTGCTCCTCCCTATTTTGTTACTAGCAGAAGTGACTTCCAGGGGATTTAAAGGACTGGTGATCCCCTCCTCCATTTTTCTCCTTTTCCCCTTTTGTGAGCCAGACATTAAAAATTGGGACATTAAAAAAAACATCTGTATATACAAGGAAAATTAGAAAGTGATTGCACGAACCCAGGGAAAAGACCTGAGAAGATTTTCTTATACATCTCAGGCCGACCGTCAACACAGAGCCTACAACAATCAGAAATATAAAACAATATAAAAATATAAAAACAATAAACCAACCCTGGGCAGGGGCATGAGTCTACTTTCCAGAGTCAGCTTACTACTAGATTTGAGTGGCCAGTTTTGAATAAAAAGTCACAAGGCATAAAAGTCACAAGGAAAAATCTGACCCATTCAAAGGGGAAAAAGAAATGAACAGAAACCACCCCTGAAAAAGATCTAATAGCAAATATACTAAATATTTTTAAACAAACAGCCTAAAGATAATTCAAAGAAAATTAGGAAAATTTTTGTATAAACAAAATGGAAAGAGCTATAGAGATAGAAAACCAAAAAGAAATTCTGGAGCTAGAAAGAACAATAACTGAAAAGGAAAACTCAGTAGAGGAAACCAAAGGTAGGTCTGAGCAGTAAAGGAAAGAATGAGCAATCTTGAAGATTCTTAAAGATGGGAAAATGGAAATGATCAAGTCTGAGGAATAGTGAGGAAAAAAGGACTGCATAAAAGTGAATAGAGTCTAAGGGACCTGTGGGACACCACCAGTAGACCAACATATATATTGTGGGGGTCCAGTAAAAGAACAGAGAGAAAAAAAGAGTAGAAAGACTATGTAAAAAAAAAAATGAATGACATTTTCCTGGATTTGGTGAAAAATATACATACAAAATTAAAAACTTAGGGGATGCAATGAAAGCAGTGCTAATGGGGAAATTCCTAAATATAAACATTTATACTAAAAAACAAAAACGATCTCAAATCAACAAGTTAAGAAATTGGGAAATGAACTAACCAAATCCAAAACTATCAGAAGGAAGAAAACAATGAAGATTAAGGCACAGATACATAAAACAGGAAGCAAAAAAATAGAAAAAATCGATGAAATTAAGTCAGTTTTTTTTTTTTTGAGAGGTTTTTGCTATAGGGTGTGTGCGCTCGCCAGACAGACAGAGACAGAGAGATAGAAAGCGAGAAATCACCGCCTGGGGGGATGGTCACGCCACAATCCCTTCTCCTCCATTCTCCTCTCGGGATCTTGGGCACGCACGCACACGCACCCAGCGTAACTTTTAAGCCACCAGGTCAGGGACTCATACCGCGGTCGACTACGTGGGAGTCCAGCAACATAGCCATTACACTAACTGCTGGTCCCTTAAGTCAGTTTTTTGGAAAGATTAACAAAATGTACAAATCTTAAGCTAGATGGACTTGGGAAAAAGAGAGAAGATTGAAATAACTAAAATCAGAAATGAAAATGGACATGTTTCTCCAATTGTACAGAAATAAAGAGGTTTATAAGAGATTTACTGTGATCAGCTGTACACTAACCAATTGGATAACCTAAATGAAATGGAAAAATTCCTAGAAACACAAAACTAAATCACAAAGAAATAAAAATCTGGAGCTGGCACCATGGCCTAGTGCTTAAGGGAGCAGAATCCCATATAACCAAACACGGTTCAAATCCTGGTCCTGGCAGCATGAGAAACAGGCTGGATGTGTGTGTGTACACATGCACAAGTCTCCAAATAGATGGAAAAGAAGGGATTTAGGTATGAGCAAACCCCATGGGGGGGTGCTTTCTCTTGCTCGTTCTCTGTCTCTTGGTCTTTTTCTCTCTGGCAAGCACATGTGCCCTGCCCTCTGACAAATTTTAAAAAGACAAATAAAATCAGAATACACTGGGTCAGCAGGCTGTGTAGTGGTTAAGGTGGCTGGGTCCCACATGCTGACTATGCAGGGCAAGTCCCAGCCGGTGACTTCAATAGCATCCCACATGTGTATGTATGTGTGCCCAAAATCCTGAGAAGAGAATGGAGGAGAGGGTATTACAGTGGAAGAGAAGGGACTGCAGCATGGCCATCCCCTGCTGGGGGGGGGCGGACTTTCTCTCTCTCTCTCTCTTTCATCTTTCTGATGAGCACATGCACCCTATAGCAAACTTAAAAAAAAATCTGAGTAAAGTAAACCTATAAGCAGTAAGGAGACTGAATCAGTAATAAAAAATCTTCAACAAAGAAAAGCCGTGGGCCTTATGACTTCATGGTTGAATTTATCAAATATTTAAATAAGAACTACTACCAATTCTTCTCAAAATTTGCCAAAAAGTTGAAAAAGAGGGAATACTTCCTAACTTGTTCTATGAGGACCACATTACCTGCTATGAAAGTCAGCAAAGACACTACAAGAAAACTACAAATCTACAACCCCCTGAATATTGGTGTACATATCCTCAATTAAAATATTAGGAAAATGAATTTAGGAGCATAAAAAAGAATTATATCCCATGACAAAATGGGATTTATTTCTGGAATACAAAGATGATTCGACACACAAAACTTGATTATATAATACACCATGGTAACAGAATGAAGAGGGGAAAACACATGATCATCTGAATTGACACAGAAAAAGCATTTGACAAAATTCAACAACTTTTCATGATAAAAAACTCAACAAACTAGAACTATAAGGACAGTAACCAAATATAATAAGTTCTGTATATGAAAAACCCACAGCAAACATTACATTCAGCGGTGAAATAGAGAAAGCTTGTCTTCTAAGATTGGAACAAGACACAGGTAAAAAAAAAATCCCTACTTCTATTTAACATGGTACAAGAAGCTCCAGTCAGAATGATTAGAGAAGAAAAAGGAAAAGGCATCCAGTTGGAGCTAGTGATATTACCTCTAGCCTCAGGTTTTATATGCAGAAAACTCCAAGGATTCCACAAAATACTGTTAAAATTAATGCAGCAAGATATGAAATCAACACACAAAAATAAGTTGTGTTTCTATAAACAATGAATAGTCTAAAAAAGAAATTATGAAAATAATTCTATTTTACAATGGCATCAAAAAGAATAACACACTTAGGAATTAACTGAACCAAAGAGAAGAAAGGTTTGTACAATGAAAACTACAAAATATGTGACAGAAATTAGAGAAGACAAAAATCAATGAAAATATCCTATGTTCACACATTAGAAGACTTAATACTGTTAGGATCTAGATTCTATCTGAAGTGATCTATAGATTTAATGCAATCTCTATCAAAAGTCTAATCACATCTTTGATGAGAAAGAAAAACACATCCTAAAATTCATATGGAATCTCAAGAGACTCCAAAGAGCGAACACAGTCTTGAAAAGGAAGAACAAAGCTGGAAGACTCATACTTCCTGATTTCAAAACTTACTACAAAAGTACGGTAATCAAAACAGTATGGGACTGGCATAAAAACAGACATACACACCAATGGAATAAAACAGAGAGTCCACAAATAAACCCTCGCATCTATGGTCAAACGATTTTTAACAAAGGAGCCATGATCACTTGTAGGAACATGGCTGATTACCCCTAATTCTTTTAGACTGATAGTTTCAGCCCAGATCCAGTCCGCTAAGTTCCCTTGAAAAAAGCTCCAACTAGACTCAGGGCTGCATGGATCAAGAAATGCAGAAGCAGCTGCTTGTGTTTCTGAATCTCTGTTCTACCCAATCTTTCCCACGTGTGAGCACCACTCTATGGGGAAAAGGACAATCTTTTCAACAAATAGTACTAGGAAAACTGGATATCCACATGCAAAAGAATAAAGTTGGACCCTCACCTAACATCGAGTACAAAAATTAACTCAAGGGACCAGCAGTTAGCGTAATGGCTATGTCGCTGAACTCCCAGGCAGTCGACCGTGGTTCAAGTCCCAGACCCAGTGGCTTAAACTCACACTGGGCACGTGTGCGTGCCCAAGATCCTGAGAGGAAAATGGAGGAGAAGGGATTGCGGTGTGGCCACTCCCCCTGGGAGGTGATTTCTCACTTTCTATCTCTCTGTCTCTGTCTTTGTGGCGAGCGCATGCGCCCTATAGTAAAAACCTTTCCAAAAAAAAAAAAAAATTTAAGATCAATCAAAGACCTAAATATAAGCCCTAAAGCTATAAAGCTCATTGAAGAAAACACAGGACTAAAGCTTCATACCACTGTTTTTAACAATGATTTCTCGGATATAACACCAAAGACACAGGTAACAAAAGAAAAATAAATGACAGATTAGACTTCATGAGAATTTTTTAAATTTATACATCAAAAGACAATATAAACAGAGTAAAAAGGCAATCCACAGAATGGAAAAAAATATTTACAAATCATATATCTTATAAAGGAGTAGTATCTAGAATATTTAAGAACTCCTAAAACTCAACAAGAAAAGAAACAATCTGATTCAAAAATAGGCAAAGGACTTGAGTAACTACTTCTCTAAAGAAGATATACAAATGGCCAATAAGCACATGAAGATATTTAACATCACTCATTATTTTGGGAAATGTGAATCAAAATTACAATGAGACATCACTTTGTACCCATCAGGATGGCTACTGTCAAAAAAAAAAAAAAAGAAAATAACAAGTGCTGGTCAGGATCAGGAGAAATTAAAACCCTTGTGCAGTTGATAGAAATGTAAAATGGCATAGCTACTGTGGAAAACTGTATGGTGGGTTTTTCAAAAATTAAAAATAGAATTACCAGGGCCAGCAGGTGGTATTGTGGTTAAGGCACTGGACTCCCATACGGCCGACTGCAGTTCAAGTGTCAAACCCAGTGGCTTGATAATCATGCTGGGCACATGTGTGCACTTGCTCAAAATCCCACAAGTAGAATGGAGGAGAAGGGACTGCATCATGGCCATCCCCCCTGGGGGGTGATTTCTCACTTTCCCTCCCTCCCTGTCTCTTTCTCTATCCAGTGAGCACATGTGCCCTACAGCAAAAACCTAAAAAAAAAAAAAAAAAAAAAGGGAAAAAAAATTACCAAGATCCAGCAATTTTACTCCCGGGTATATACGAACATAATTGAAAACAGGGTCTCAAAGAGATATTTCCTACACTAATGTTCATAGCAGCATTATTCACAATAGCTAAAACATGGAAGCAACCCAAGCGTCCATCTACAGATGAAGAAATATGCAAAATGTGTTACATACACTTACTTTCAATGAAATATTATCAAACCTCAAAAAGGAAGGAAATTCTGACATATGCTAAATGAATGAACCTTGAGGGTATTACGCTAAGTGAAATAAACACCGTATGATTTCACTTATACGATATACTTTGAGTAATCAAACTGAAAGAGACAGATTGAGGAATAAGAAGTTATTGTTTAATGGGTACAGAGTTTCAGTTTTATAAATAAGCATAATGGAGATGAATGGTGGTGATGGTTGCACAACATTATGAATGTATTTAATAACACTTCAAAATGGTTACGATGGGGGCCAGTAGGTGGTATGGTGGTTGGGATGCTGGACTCCCACATGGCCTTCTATGGTTCAAGTCCCAGACCTGGCAGCTTCCTTTCTCACTTTCCTCCTCTCTCCGTCTGTCTCTCTCTGATGACTATAGCAAGTTTAAATAATAATAAAAATGAATAAAATAAAAATAATTTTTAAAATGGTTAAGATGGTAAACTTTAAACGTATTTTACCACAATAAAAAAATAAAACACACACACACCTCTCTGAAATGTAAATACAATCTGCAAATGTTTACATATGTGGTATACGAACACATGTGAACACATGTGAAGCGTGTGTGTGTGTGTGTATAATATGCCCAGAAAAATAAAGAATTAGCTGGTGACTGTCCTTCTTGCAGTTATCTTACAGCCCTTTATATATCATTTCAGTGCAGTATAGTGATTAAGAGCATGGTCTCTGGAGCCAGACTGCCTGACTTCATATCCCAGCTCTCCTACTTACTAGCTGGCACACGTTTCTTAACCTTTCCGTTCCTGAGTTTTCTCATCTATAACACGAGGATGGTAAGAGTAACCTATTGCAAAGGGTTATTAAGAGGATTAAATAACTTAGTACTGGCAAAGTGCTTAGAACAGTGCCTGTACAGAGAAAGTGTTAGGTATCTGCTTTCTTTCTTCTTTAAGGGACAAAAGTCCTAAACAGTTGCTTTGATTTTCTGTGAAGCTGAAAACCCATGGCCTTTGAGACAGAACAAGTATCCCTTTCGCCTTATAAGCTTTCCTTAGGCAGCTAATTTCAACCATTTCTTGGAGGTTGATCACCGACCTCAGAAAGGAGATCAGGAAGGAGAAAGAACCCAAATAATTCTCTGAGCTAAACTGTAAACCCCAAGTAAATCTGTAAGGTCACCTAGAATAGTATACTATTCAATTAAGAATTAAAACAGCCACCACTCTTTTCAAGTATAAGGCATTTTGCTTAGCTTCTAGCTTTTGCACTCTCCTGTCCAATCACAGAAGCTGGCAGAGACATGCACGTTTCGGGAAAAGTTAAGGAAATCACAAGAATCATGTATGAGTCATCCATCTGCTTTCCTCACATCCACTCAGTCATCAGTTCATGTGTCTGTTCTTGCCACATCTTTCTTAATCACCTTAATCATACCAATGTGCTTTGTGGGGCTTCACAAGGCAGGCAAACACCAGTAAGTCCTGGTCCTGGACAGGAGGCATTAAGAACACATCTTTCTAGTGGAGACCTGCAACTCTAGATTCCTGCATAGCTTCACACTCCACGGGCTCTCCTACCCTCCCTGCTCACTTCTTCTCCAATGTCATCTCCCTCTCACTGCTCCCCACTCTGGACTTCTAGGGCAAACAAAGCTCTTCTGCCTGGATCGACTTTGTCAACACACCCTCCTGCCAAGCTACACTCCTTACTGACCACAAAAGGGCACTCTCACTCCCCATTTCTGCGTCTCTGCTCCTGCTATTAACCCCAGTGGATAACTTTTCTACCTCCTGAAATTCCACCTATCTTGATGGTCTAGCTCAAGTTTCACCTGTCCTGTAAAACCAACAACCTTCCCAATTTCTTCTGAACACCTCCAATACTTACTGTTTGGACTCCTCAGTCCAGCTATTATAAAGCTAGTCTTCAATATATGATCATTTGTTTCCTTTTTATTTATTTATTTATTTATTTATTTATTTATTTATTGAGATTTTTCTATAGGGCACACGCATTTGCCAGAGAGACAGAGGCAGAGAGACAGAAAGTAAGAAAGCACTCCCCAGGGGAACTGCCACATAGCAATCCTCTCTCCTCCATTCTCCTCTCCAGGATTCTGGGCAGGCACATACATGCGTCCAGTGTGCGTTTCAAGCCACCTGTCCAGGACTTGAACTGCAGTCAGCCACGTGGGAGTCCGGCACCTTAAGCATCACCCTACCTGCTAACAAATGGACTGTACGTACTTTCATGGGTTCCAACTAGTCCTGCCCTGCTACCCTGGATGGCGCCCAGTTCCTCTGTCAACCAAGGACTCCCCTCACATAGTGTAGTGGTTAAGGGCACGGCCTTTGGAATCAGGTTGGTAGTGTGAGAAGCCTGGCTCTTCCACTTTACCAGCTATGGGACTTAGGGAAAGGGCCTTAGTCTCAATGTGCCCCAGTGTCCTCCTACAAGAAAATGGACTAATAACAGCACTTACTGATTAGGTTGTCTGTAAAGACTAGATGGAACAGTACAAGAAAAGCACTTAAAAACTGTCAGACATAAACACTGTATAAATGCTAGCTGTTATTATTAAGTCATGACACAATGTGGGCTATTGAGCAACTAAACTAAGCTAGTAACCACAGAATAGAGCTGAAGGAGCTCTCAGAATTTATAGAGTTCAACCTCCTCATTTCACAGATGAGAGCACTACAGCACAAGAGAAGGGAAATGACTAGCCCGGAGTCCTGCGACTCGTAAATGTCAGAACCACTGAAAGTCAAGTCTCCTGACTGGAGATACCTAATGGATTTCCACCACCACCACCCACCATACCCTAATACAATTCTATCAATATTTCTCATGAGGAAAAAACGTTCCTGTCTTCTAACAAACCAAGCTACCAATAAACTGTACTGGTAAATCTGATTACGATGGAGGTTGCCTGTATTGTCTGAAGGCCAGCTGTTGTTTCAGGTGTGTGTGGGAGGGAGTCTGAAGGAGGATACTAGAGTGGCAATGTGGAAATCTGGAGACTAAGGGGCCGAGTGACCTTATGCCAGTCCCTTCCCTTCTCTGGACTGCAATTTCCCCCATATGATCATGGAAACCAAATGTCCCCAACTGAACTACACTTTGGGGACAAGGATTATGTGGCATACTCTCAGGTTTTAAGTCAACCTACAAAGTCTAGTACTAAATAAAAGAGATACTTGAATAATTATTGACTGACAGACTTCAAGCCTCTCTCAGGTCTCTATGGAATGCCACCTTTTCAGTGAGGTCTTCTCATTCTACCCTATTTACAATGGCAAACCCCTCCCCTACTTTGTTTTTCTCTATAGCACTCAGTCGCGGGACACACCATCCATTTTACTTTTTTCCCTCCTCTGACTCTGACAATAGCGTATTAGCTCCAGAGGGTAGGGACTTGATTTGTTTTGCTCTTGTCTGCAGATTCTCAGCCCCTAGAACACTGCCTGGCAGAAGCAGGCTCTGCATGTACTGTGTTGACTAAATCAATAGAGGCCATCAAGGTTTCCTCATCATTGTTGGAACTTGGGTTTCAAAACACAACACACTGGGAAAAATGCAATAAGGAAATTGTAGGTGATTCTGTGACAGAAAAACCTATAAGATTTTGAGCTAGCATTGTCCTCCAAATGTCCAGAAGATCATGCACATCAGGAGGAGGAAAACATCATTAATCCTCGATTTTTTACAACTTTTCAGGACCATTAATTCTAAGATGCTGTACAAGGTGAAGGGTATATATAGAAACTCTCGAAATTACCTTTGCAACTTTTCCTTAAACCTAAAACGTTTCCAAAATATAAAGTTTATGAGAGCTGGGACCAGCAGGTGGCATGGTGGTTAACATACTGGACACTCCCACATGGCCAACTGGGGGTCGATTTCCGGCCCGGGTGGGTTCGAGTCCCGGACCTGGTGGCTTTCTCTAGCGCTCTCTCTCTCTCTCTCTCTCTCTCTGTGTGTGTGTGTGTGTGTGTGTGTCTGGTCAAATTAAAATAAACGAATGAATAAATACAGTTAAATAATTCTTTAAAAAATATAAAGTTTATGGGAGCAAGCGAGAGAGGGCATCTGCCTGGATGATGCTCTGGATTACCAAAACAAATTCTCAGAGCTGTGACCCTCACGTCCTTTTTCTACAGGGATGAGCATCTTCAGAGGTTCCCTTCAACTTCCACCCTCAACAGCCATCCTAGGGAGGATGAGGATCCTCGTGGCCCCGGGTCAGGAACCCGGGCACGTTCCCCGCTCGCCCAGACTTCGGTGGTCATCCCCTCGTGGGCTCACACGCGACAGTCGGGGCAGGAGCGGCGGC
>NW_006205516.1:1400619-1402334 GCF_000334495.1 Tupaia belangeri chinensis
CCCACGGCGCGGCACCTGGCCCGGCCGCCGCTCCGAAGTCCGGTCTCCGACCAGACAGAACTTCCTCCACCGCGTCGCGGCCCAGTCCGGGCTCTTGACCCGGACCCCGCCCTCCGTGCGGAGGAGCCACGGCCTCCTGCAGACTTGCCAGGCCTGTGAGGTGCCAAGGGCTGTGCCCTGCTGGACGCTAGGACAGGGTCATCCACGGGGAAGAGCCCTGGCCTGGAGTCGGAAGACCTGGCTGCCGGTTCTTGACCTCTGAGCCCTTGTGTCATAAGCTCCGACTCCAGAGTTCGTAATACCAGCCCTACTTCACTGTCGGGGCTTGGAAGACCAAATAGGGGATAGCACCACTGTGCTTTGGTAAAAAGGCCAAATGGTATCTTGGAAAGCTGGTAGTATGGAAGGTTGAGTCGGATAAAAAAGCAAGTTCCAAATAAGAAGCATGATATCATACTATGTACTTGCACTTTTGATAGCACACAGCGGACACTGTACACATTTGTTTTTCAAGGATATGCAGGGGCCTTCAACAATTTCAAGGAAAATGTGCATTATGAAAAACGTGGAAGCTAGCAGGTGGTGTGGTGGTTAAGGTGGTGGACTCCTACGTGGCTGGCTGACTGCTGTTGGAGTCCCAGACTGGTGGCTTGAAAGGCACATTAAGCCCACATATGTGTGTGCGTGCCCAAAATCCTATGAAGAGAATGGACAAGGGATTGTAGAGTGGCCATCTCCCCCCCCACACACACACACACCGTAATTTCTCTTTTACTCTCACTGTCTCTCTCTCCAGCATACACATTCTACAGCAAAAAACTTAACAGAAAAAATGTATGCGTGAATTTCAACATTTTTGTATTAAAAATAAACTCGAAATTTAATTCCATTTCTCCATGAACTTTCACTGGTTTCCTTATAGCCCCTGTTGAGAGGATATGAAGTAAGTAGAAAGAATGTACATTTGAATGTTAAATTAGGTGCCTGTGAGGTCCATCAATCTGGCTGATAGGAAGAAAAATAACCCGCGGGACCAGCAGTTAGCGTAAGGGCTATGTCGCTGGACTCCCATGTAGCCGACCGCGTTCAAGTCCCAGAACTGGTGGCTTAAAACTCACACTGGGCGCGTGTGCATGCGTGCCCAAGATCCCAAGAGGAGAACGGAGGAGAAGGGATTGCAGTGTGACCATCCCCCCTGGGGGGTGATTTCTCGCTTTCTGTCTCTCTCTGTGTTTCTGGTGAGCGAACGCACCCTATAGCAAAAACCTCTCAATAAATAAATAAATAAATAACCCAGGCACCTCTTTCTCTCAATAAACTTTCCTTTTTCTCTTGGGGGAAAACAAAACAAAACAAGAACCAGAACCCTTAAGAAATTTCTACTGCTGCTGTAACAGATTACTACAAATTCAGTGACAGCACAGTTTTACTACTGGGTCATCAGAAAAGTTGTGACACATTTTTGCATAGAAAAATTACATCATGACTTTTCCAACGACCTAATATATTACAGTTCGGGAGGTCAAATGTCCCAGTGAGCTAAGATTAAGGTGTGGGCAGAGTTCTTTCCAGAGATCCTAGGGGATCCTAGTGTTACCTTGGCTTTTCCAGCTTCTTGTGCTTGCCCACATTCTGTGGCTTGTCACTGTACCCCCTTAGACCTCTGCTTCTCTTTTTCTGATTCAGACCCTTCTGCTTCCCTTTCTCCTTTTAAG
>NW_006205516.1:1402478-1425725 GCF_000334495.1 Tupaia belangeri chinensis
GCGGGGGGGGGGGCATTACTCTGTCACATACCCTCAGAAAGGAGTCACATCTGGATGGGTGCTGAGAGCCATTAACTAACGTGAATTTCGAATTGAGCCAATGTATATACCTGAAAGCAATTGCAAAAATGTAGCAATCAAAATAACTAGTGATAAATCTAGCCCAGACCTTACCCAAAGGACATAGAGACATTTAACTAACCTGAAACAAAAGCTCTGCTCTTAAAATTAAGAACCTCAAATTCAATTGATACTTATGAAGTACTCCCAGGAACTGTGGAAGATAATAATTAAAAGCAGGCCCCACCAGCACAGAACTGAACTAGTTTGAGGGATGAACACGAGGACAAGAACAAGGAATTTGGGGATACAAACAAGGGCCTATGGGAATAAAGGAGCAAGGAAGGCTTCCAGGAGGAGGGCTTGCCTGTGATCTTGGGATATTGATTCTTGCAGTTAAAAGTTCAGGATAGGGGACCAGCAGGTGGCGTGGTGGTTAAGGCTCTGGACATCCCCCATGGCTGACCGCGGTTCAAGTCCCGTATCTGGAGGCTGACTTTCACACTTTCCCACTTTCCCTCTGCTCTCTCTCTCTCTGTTTCTCTCTGGTCAAATTAAAATAAACAAATGAATAAAGAAAATTGAATAAATAATTCTTTTTTAAAAATCCACAAAAAAAGTTCAGGATAAATCCTTGCCTGTATATATATATGTATTTTTAAACAAATTTTGTCTTTAATTTTTACTGATTCTGCCATTCTTTGTTTCTTTGAGTGGAGCCAAATTTCTTTCTCGTCACATTCAAATGATTTTATTTTTTATGCGAAAGGACGGGAGAGAGAGAGAGAGATAATCCTCTCAACTGAACCTGGACATGCCACAATCCTTTTCCCTCCAAGTTTCTATCCTATCCAAATCCTGGTTACATGCACATGCACCCAGCAGGGTCAAGACTCAAACCCTGGTCAACCATGTGAGATCTGACCTCTGTACAGTGCTTATCCACTATGTTACAGGGCTGGTCCTTTGCCTGCATATATTATTGAACAAAATAATGTTTATGAAACAGTTTTGTAAACTTTCAAGGTCTATAGAACTGAGAGATGTTACCGTTATTTCTAAATCCCCCTGCAAACAGATTGCCCACTCTCTAACCCAAGACCTCAGACATATACAGTTGTTGACATTTGCTATAAACATTATACAATCAGTTTATAATAGCGTTTCCAAAATGATTACGTCATCTGCCTTTTAAAGAGTCTCCAGTTGGAACACATGTGCCTGGGGCCTGGCTCATTTCCCTCTTGGGCACTGCCTGGCCTGGATTGAGTGAGCATTTAATAAAATGAACAGTAACAGCAGAAAATGAGCAGAAAAATAAGAGATGCAACATGTCATTAGCTTACAGGAAGAAAAAGACCTGAGAATTTGAGCATTGTGAGGAAAAAGACAAAGGGCCACATGAGGAGGGGAGCATCCTAGCTTCCTTTTCTCTGGCCTCCTGTCCATGAGAAGGACCTATACAGTCAGTTCACTTTCTTCTTGGCCCTAAACATCAAGCAACAATTTAAAACAAACAAATAAGAAAAAACATTTTCAGAGTCAGCAGGTGGCATGGCAATTAAGGGCACTGGACTCCCAGATGGCTGACCATAGTTCGAGTCCCAGACCTGGTGGCTTGCTTTCTCACTTGCTCTCTCTCTCTCTCTCTCTCTCTCTCTCTCTCTCTGTTTCTTTCTGGTCAAATTAAAATCAATAAACAAATAAATAAAGTTAAATAAAATAATTTTTTTAAAAAGCCTTTTTCAAGATGATAGAGAGGGTTAGGAATGCAGGAATCCTCTCTCTTCTCCACACAACTTTTATTTGTAACCTCTGTGTACTTTTATTCAAAGAACATCCTGGCTTGAATTAGACCACTGCTTGGTCTGCAGGAAGAATGAGGACAAATGGAAGACTTTCCAGGAACTGCAATAAACAAGGAGCTCTCAGTTCAGCTTTTGTGTAATCAAAATCATGATGAGTCAACATCAAGCTTAGCGGTTTTTTTTTGTTTTTTTTTTTTTAGATTTTTTTTGCAATAGGGTGCGGGTGCTTGCTGGAGAGACAGAGAGAGACAGAAAGCAAGAAATCACCTCTTAGAGGGGATGGCCATGCTCCAGTGTCTTCTCCATTCTCCTCTTGGGACCTCTGGTACTCACGCACATGCATCCAGCCTGAGTTTTAAGCCGCCAGGTCCGGGACTCAAACTGTGTTCAAGTTGGCAGTCGACTATGTGGGAGTCCAGTGATGTAACCATTATGCCATATGCTGGTTCCTCAAGCTTAGCTTTAACCTGTATGACGTGGATGGGAGACTACTAGCCCCCTTTTTTTTTTTTTTTCACTTTGGCCCAGGGTGGCTGGAGTTCTAGGCTGATCTGTGTGCCTCAGCTGCTTTGGTTAACTGTTTCGATCTTTATTCTTCTTTCCTCTCTGTTTTTATGTAAGTAGATGTGGAAAAGGGCATAGACAAGAAAATACCTGGGAGGAAAGAATGATGTCCTTCTTTCCAAAGTCAGATCTCCTTCTAGCCAGTTAGAGACACCCTCCTGAGTTCAGAAAGTACACAGACACCAAGCTATACCAAATGCTGGTCCTGGGGGGCTGGCAGGTGGCGTGGTGGTTAGGGGCGCTGGATTCCTACATGGCAGACCGTGGTTTGAGTTCCAGACTTGGCGACTCTTTCTCACTTTCCCCTTTCTCTCTCTGTCTGTGTCTCTCTCTGTTCAAATTTCAATAAATAAATAAATAAGTTAATTAATTAATCAATACATGCTGGTCCTTAGGCAAAAGTCTCAGAGTCCTCTACCTTTTATTAAGCAAAAATCAAACAGATCTCACACCACTGCAAGGCAAAGAAAAAAGGGAAGTTGCACAACAGGGAATTTCCCTTTTTCTGACTCTAGAACAATGGTTCCCAGCAAGGGGTGATTTTGCCTTTCTGGGGTCCATGTGGTCCGTTTTTAGTTGTATTTTGTGGGTTCGGGGGAGACATGCTCCTGGCATCTAGTGGATAGAAGCCAGGGATGCTACGAAAGAGGGGATAGCAAAGACTTCTGCTGAAAATGATGACAGTGCCAACATAGAGAAATCCTGAGCTAGAATGTTCTCTGTCTTTTGTACTTGCCCCACCCCCCACCCCCATTGCTCTTGTGCTCACTGAAAGTCAGTGAGAGATGAATGCTAACTTTATTTACTCTTGACACCTCCCTTTCATGTATCTAGTGCCTCTGGTACCTTACCCGCGCCGTCCTTCAGATCTAGTCCTCCTCTCCCCTCCACAGCCTTACTTCAGGTTCTCATTACCTTGCCTTTGGACTATTTACAGCAATGGTCTTCCAAATGGCCCTGAAGATCCACCTTCCAGAGATCTTCCCAGTGTGCAAATTCAGTCATTTTGCCCCTCAGCTTCAGCTCCTTACGTGACACCCCTCCCTTCGTACCCACGCAAGGAAGTCCCAGTTCCTTTGCCTGCAGGCTTGCCTCTTCTGCACAGATGCTCCGGGCTTCCCAGCTTTGCGTCTACCCAGGCTTCTCATTTGAAGCTCCAGCACTACGAACTGGCCGACGGACCACCTTCAGGCTGATGGGCTCCTGTGAGCAATTATGTTGACCTATATCACGTTTAAATTTATTTTGATTTAGATGACAAAAATGAAACAAAAAAAATCAGAAGAGTTTGCATAAAGCCCCAGATTGCCAGCTTTTCTGAAGAATCCAGAAGTCTGGTAATATGGGACCTACATTCCAGTGTGTCAACAGAATATTTTTCTGTTCCTTGACTGTCACATTTTTTGGGAGCTCCTTTAACACCCAAATGCATAATTCTTTGCTCTCTCTCCTGTGTGTATGTTTAGAGCACTCAACAAGTTCCTCTGTCATAGCAAATAATACAGAAGTCTGTGTGCATGTCTATTTCGGTCACTGTATTCAAGCTCTTAGAGCCCCCAGACTGCCCAGGGTGACACCAGGATTTCCACCTAGGAGGAGCTTAGGGACAGTAATTGGATTGGAAGGGGGTTTGGCTTGAAACCATGTGTGTACAGCAAGTGTCCCATTCTTACTTCAATTCTAAGTTGATTTGGGATGGCTTAGGGGAAGACATCCTCTGGCACCACAGAGAATATAAAGACGAAGGTAACATAGTGCATTAGTGCACATATCATACCCTCAATGTGCAGGTTTAATTGAGTTGAAGGTCCTTGCTATTCCGCAAATGGCTTTCTGCTACAGATTCTGCAGAGTTCGCTGAGGGAATACTGTTTGCGGAAGAGGCCTCTGGCAGGACCCTTGGGGTTTCACCTGAGGTGGAGTAGGCATGCGGCTGGGGTAGCTGGGTCAATGTCCTTCCGTCCAGAGACCCTGAGTTCTCCAAACTTCACAGCAGTTATTCCGTGAAGCCTTTAATTCGACAAGGCTCTCTGGCTCTCCTCTGCTTAGAAGTCTCTAATGCCAAAGTTCTCACAATGACCTCCAAGGCCCTATCCTATCTGACCCCATTACTTCTCTAAACTCTCCTTGTGCTATCCTGGCTCCTTTACACTCTTCCAGCCACACTAACCTCCTCCCTCCTGACTGTTCCTCATACAAGCCAAGCATGCTTCTGCCTCAGGATCTTTTCCTTGCCTATTCCCATCGCTACTTGCTCCCTCTCCCAAAGATAGCCACAACTGTCACTTCCTCACCTCATGCAGGTCTCCCCATTGAGGCCTGCCCTGGCCACCCCATAAAAATTGCAAGCCCCCTTGACACTCCCTCCCTCATCACCTTCCTGGTTCATCGCCCAGAATGTGAGCTCACAAGGGCAGGGAATTTTTCTGACTTGTTCCCAACTGTATTCCCAGCGCTACAAACTGTACCCAACATATAGTACTTGCTCAATAAATACATCTTCGTGAATAAATAAATTACGCTTTGCTAGGTGCCGTGAAGGATACCCACAAGCAAACGAAAGGCAACAGTTTCTGCTGTTGAGAAAATCCCAGACTAGGTTGTAGAAAAGTATATAAAACAGTTAGAGAAAATACCAAAAGCAAACAAACAGAAAGGCAAAAATAGGCCCAGCCTGGTGGTGGAGTTGACAGCAAACACAACTACTGCACTGGAAGCCACATGCCTTACTGTGATTCAGACCTCCAGGCTAGCCTGAAAACACACCAGGCACATGCACAGGCACCCAAATCCTGAGGAGCTGGAGGACCGGGGATCATGAGGGATCATGGCATGACAAGACTCTATCAAGGGTGCTTCTCTCTCATCCAGGGGTGCACGCACTCTTCGTGAACAAAACAAACTTAGAAAATGGCCAGAATGCTCAGATTTAGAGAAAGGGGGAACCAGCAGTTAGCATAATGGCTATGTCGTTGGACTCCCACGTAGTCAACCGCGGTTCACGTCCCAGACCTGGTGGCTTAAAACTCACGCCGGGCGCATGTGTGTGTGTGCCCAAGTTCCCGAGAGGAGAATGGAGGAGAAGGGATTGCTGCGTGGCCATCTCCCCTGGGGGGTGATTTCTCGCTTTCTGTCTCTCCGTCTTTGTCTTTCTGACGAGCGCACGCGCCCTATAGTGAACACCTCTCTAAAAAAAAAAAAAGGATTTAGAGAAAGGTAATACAGACTAGTGTGGTTGAAATTGCTCTTGAAGGCTTCTCAGAGTAGATGGAAGTTGAACTAGACCTTGAAGGATGACCAGAATAAGAGAGAGAGAGAGAGAGAGAGAGAGCGGTCAGTTTATGGCTTGATTTCATAAGCAGCAAGAAGTCACAGACGGCTTTTATACACGATATAGTGGCATAACAGAAGTAGAGCTTGGGGGGAGGGATGTTAAAAACAAATTTAGACAAACCAAAAGGGATCCAAATGTGGGAGTACATCAGCCGTTTTAGGCCAGAACAGTTTAGTTTAACAGAGGCCAGCAGGTGGCATGGTGGTTGGGGTGCTGGACTCCCACATGATTGACTGTGATTCAAGTCCTGGACCCAGACACTTGAAACTCACACTGGGGGCTTGTGCGTGTATGCCCAGGATCCCAAGAGGAGAGTGGAGGAGAGGGGATTGTAGCATGGTCATCCCTCTTGGGGAGCGATTTCTCACTTTTTGTGTGTGAGCACAAGCACCCTATGGCAAAAATCTCTCTCTCTAAAAAAAAAAAAAAAAAAAAATAGTGGAATTTGGGAGAGCTGACTGCTGAGGGGCATTACCAAGACTTCAGAGATTCTTACCTGGAGGCAAGAAGGCTGGGGAAAGAATACTGAGGAGTTGGTAGTCAGGAACAGGGAAAGGGTCTCCTTTCAGGCAAAGCAGGACCTCCCCAGTCAGAGCTCAGGGACTGTGAGGAAGATTCTTCCTTGGGCAAAGCTACTCAGGGGTGGTGCTGTATACATGTGTCTGTCCCTGGAGTCTGGAAGCCCTGTTCTCTTTCTTGCTCCCCTTCATCCCACCAAAGGCTCTCTGACCTCATTTCCTTCAGGCTACAAATCATTCCTCTCTGGCCTGGGCCCTGCTCTGTTTTCCATCATGTCAGCTTCTGAGAGAGGAAAGGCCTCTTGTGGTAGCATCCAGGCCCCCTCCTTTGGCTTTGGGTTAAGGTGTTGTCCTCAGTGCCACCACTCAAGTAACTCATCCAGGGCCTCCTACACTTTCTACTGTACCTTCTCCAATGTAGATATAAAACCGGTCTATCTCCTACCCCTTAGCCTAGGTAGGATGGGTCTCATCCTTGTGAACTGTCAGTGGCTACCTTAAAAAAAAAGAAGAAAAGAAAAAAGAAAGAAAAAAAGAAAAAGACCTATTTACTTTATTTATTTATCTATTTATTTATTTATTTTAATTTGACCAAAGAGCAACAGAGTGAGAGAGAAAGAGAGAGGGAAAGTGAGAAAGCAAGCCGCCAGGTCATGTGGGAATCCAACACTTTTAGCCACCATGCCACCTGCCTACCCTCAATGACTGCTTTTAACAACCCCCTAAGTGTATCTCTCCACTCAGCCTCAGAGCTCTCCAGTTTAAAGATTCAAATACACCATTTGCATGTTAGTCCCAGGCACCTTCCTGTCCTGAAAGGTCTCTATAGTTTGCCTTCAAAGTGTAGGGTAATTAATATTTACATTTAAACAAAGAAACCTCCAGTCCCTGTTGCTTTCATCCACAAAGAGCCTCTGGAAATGGGCTCTTGGTATTTCTAGGATGGGCCCAGGAATCAATGCGCTCATTTACATCTCCCAGTTACATCCTCTAAAGGTCACTTTGCATATCTGGCTGTTGGACAGATCCCTATACAAGCACAGGACTGAGGCCACAGTTTTCCCATCAGGCTTCCAGAGGAGCAAGAAAACCCATACCAAAGCCAGATGGGTGGCTCAGCAGTAACTCAACACTCCATGATGCTGAGGCCCTGTGGGGTGGTCCCAGGTTGCCCTCTGAAACCTCCCTGTGCAAGTGCCAGTGACCCAGGCTGAGGATGGATGGAGATGAGTCTGGTGATAGACTGCTGGATGAAGACCTTGTTGGGTACCTCTCTCTCTCTCTCTCTGAAAAAATACACTTAACAGATCCGGCCCCTTAGCACCATGGTTAAGCCCTGTGCATAGGGAACTGGTTCCCACATGGCTGACCATGGTTCAATTTCCAGCCCAGAGGCTTGAGTGTGTACGTGGATGCCCCAAATCCTGACAAGATACAGAAATGGAGGGGGAAATAAAAGAAATAAACTTAAGAAACAAACAAACTCATCTCAATATAGTCCCTGCATTACATGTCTCCACACCCCTTCTCCTGGATTGCCTTTTCTGATTCTTGGTGGTGGAGCAAGTTGACCGAGTGTCACCTTGTTGGTAGTATGCCTGGTACTGTACTGTACCATGTCTGGGTTAAGAGACAGAGGTCACCCTTACAACTTCTTAGCTGCAGAAGCAAGGGCCAGTCACTGAACTTCTCAGCATCCCCATTTCCAGGATGGTACTGATCCTTGGAGATTTGATGAGATTTGCTTATGACACAGTAATAGTGTTTGTTTGTTTGTAAATGTTCCTCATGGAAAAACAGTTTTTGAGGAAAGCATATATTCCCTGGTATTGGACCCAGTGTTTTACATATGCCATTAAATTGAGTTTGTAGGTTGCATTGGTCAAGTCAATACACTTGCTGGTTGGTAGGTCTTCTGACCTACCAATTACTGAAAGACAAGTGTTAAAATCTTTTTAACGTTTATTTATTTATTCCAAGAGAGAAGAAGAAAGACAGACAGGCAAGGGAATATACACCCCCAACAGGATCCCCAACTGCAATGCATCCCCAGTCCTACCTGATGTAGATAGGCATGTGTGTGCCTGGTGTGCTCAGGGAGGTCCTGGAATGCAAACCTGGGACCTTTCCCATATGGGTTCAGTTGCATTACCACTTCACCACTACCTGGCCCCTAAATCTTGCACTATGATGTTATGATGATGGATGTGTCAAGTTCTCCTTCTAATTCTATTCATTTTTTTTTTATACCTGTATCTTTTCTTTTAGAATTGTTCATTGATTTATTTCTATTTATTATTATTTTTAATTTGACCACAGAGAGACAGAGAGAGAGAGAGAGAGAGTAAGGGAGAAAGCAAGTCACCAAGATCCGGGACTTGAACCTTGTCGGTCATGTGGGAATCCAGTGCCTTTAACCACCACACCACCTTCTGGTCCTTTTTTTTAAAAAAAAATATTTATTTATTTTCATTTATTATTATTTTTCAATTTGATGAGAGAGAGAGAGAGAGGGAGAGAAAGAGAGAGAGTATACATGTATCTTTAAGGCTATTTCATCAGATGCATACAAATCTAGAATTGTTATAGCTTCCTTATGAACTCTTACAGCTTCCCAGTGAACTGAACCATTTATCACTAAGATGGAACTTTCATCAATCTGGTACTGCTTTGGGTCTTAAAGTCTATTTTGACTAATCTTATTATAATGTCATAAGCTTTTGGTTTGTAAGTGTCTGGTACACGTTCCTACATCTTTTCTTCCCTTTCTATGCCATTATGTGTTGTGTTAGCTCTTGGAAACAGCTTAAAGCGCAAATTAATATTTTTCTGTCTGAAAGGCAATCATTCATTTACATTGACTTCTACTATATTTATGCTTAATTTATGCTTAGTTCTACCATCTGACTGTGTGCTTTCTATGTGTTCCATTATACTGTTTATTTTATTCTCGCCTTTTTGGACTTCCTTTAAATGTTGTGGGTTGTTGTTTTTCATTACAAGACCATCTGATCAACCTCGGGGTTTATTGTAAGGATTAAATGAGATGAAACTCACATAACATGTTTTTCTAGTGCCTAGGACATAGTAAACACTAATACATGGAAACTATAATTAGAATTTCTAGTATTCTTTCATCTTTTGAGTTCCCTTGTTTTGCAGTTCCGCTTCTATTGTTCTCCTTTCTGCTGACATTGTCCCATTTGTTCTCAGTCCCCCCTCCCTTTTTCATTTCTCCTTTACTGCCACTCCATTTCCTGTTTCCTCCTACTCGTTCATCCTTAGGCCAGCTACATGTGCAAACCACAATGATGAAGCCCCTGGGGGAAAAGAATCAGTGTAGAGTGACACTGTCAAGTGAAGTCCTTGTCCAGTGAATCCCATTCCACAAGACTGCAAAGAGACTAACACACAGCACACCTTGGGTGCCACTCTAGGCTGGCCATGTTGAAACTGGACCAGCTGGGATGGCCAGTGTTTGTGAATGGGTGTAAAGGCCCTAGAGCTCATCAGCTAGCTACAGCTCAATTCCTTAGCTCCTTCCCCTATGGAGGACATTCAGACCCCTACTCTTCATGCTCAGGAAGGAATCTCACTGTCGGAGACTCACCTCACTAGGGACTTGTATATGCACAAGCCAGAATCTGGAAAGAGGAACCATTTGTTCTCAAACGCATTGTGGTCAAAGGAAAATTTTGTCATCATTGTTGTGACAGAACTGCAACTAAATTTAGCAAGCAATGTATTTTTTATTTTCTTCATGATGCTTGGAGAAAAGCAACACACCTTGTTTCCAAAAAGCAAAATTTCCCCACACACATAAAAAGAAGCCCTCTTGTAATCCAGTATTTGATTACTGTGAAGATCCCTTATTCCACCTATTTCACATCTTTGCCTTTTCTGTTTCTTTTGTAGCATGACAACCTTTCTATATATGCTGTGTCACTGGAGGAACATTGGCACTTGGTGGAGTTTTGGGTGCTTTTCTGTTCTCTGGTGGTTTCCATACTTGGATAGAAATAAACAAAGGTGCTGAAATTCCATATTTCAAGTGGGTCTTGTTCAAATTTGAGAGTCTAATCTTTTTTTAAAATTTTTGCTGTAGGGTGCATGCACTAACTGGAGACAGATAGAGAGATAGAGACAGAGACAGAGTGAGAAAGTACCCCTCAGGCAGATGGCCACACCATAATCCCGTCTTCTCCATTATCCTCTCTGGATTTTGGGTATTTGCGCACACATATTCCTAGCATATTTTTCAAGCTGCCGGGTCAGGGACTCTACAGGCACAGTCAGCCATGTGGGATCCAGCTACCTTAACTACCACCAGCTGGCCTGAGAGTCTAATCTTTTTATGGCAATTAAGCATATGCTTTTATGTTTTATTATAAATTCTCAATAGATACTGGTAGTGGTTTTATAAATGTATTTATTACAAAAGTGTAATTTCAACTTGTAATATATATGAAATACGATCTATTGTAGGCACATACAATAACTAACAATATGCCTCTCTATCATTCAGAAGTTCTAAGAAACAACTTTTATTTTATTAAAAAAAAATTTAGTGGTTTTTGCCTTGGGGTACATATGCTCTCTGAAGAGAGAGACAGACAGACACAGTGAGAGAGAAAGTGAGAAATCATCCCCCAGGTAGATGACCATGCTGCAATCCATTCTCCATTTTCCTTCTGGGATCTTGGGCACACATGCACCCAGCATGATTCTGAAGCCACTGCGTCTAGGACTCAAACCGTGGTTGGCCATGTGGGAGTCCAGTGACATAATCACTATGCCATCTGCTGGCTCCAAGAAACAAATTTTATATAATCTATTGATTTTTTATTCATCAAGGAGAATGTTATAGCCAGCATGGAAACCAGTGCTATTTGATTTCTTGCAAGCTACAGGAAAGATCTGCAGAGTGAAGGTAGATAAATAAGATGGACACACAGCAGTCTGGATTGAAACATATAGAGAAGTGGAGAGAATTTTAATAAATTTAGGGAAAAGATTAGGGAAGAGAGAAAAAGAAGATGAGAAGCAGGAGAGAGTCTTCAAATTTTGTTAACCAGATAAATATTTCATTTAGAGTGACTCTGAGGGGAACTTACCTCCCCTACTATGAATAGACTAGTGGCTTTCAAATATATTTTTTTAACCTCAGGACTCTTTTTTTTTTTTAAAGAGAGATTTTTACTATTGGACATGTGCGCTCACCAGAGAGACAGAGAGAAAATAAGAAATCATCCCCCAGGGTGGATGGCCACTCTGCAGTCCCTTCTCCTCCATTCTCATCTTGGGATTTGGGGAATGCATATACATATACCAGGTGTGTGAGTTTCAAGCCACCAGGTCCAGGACTCGGACCACAGTGAGGCATTTGGGAGTCCAGTGACATAATCATTACACCATCTGCTGGTCCCAACCTTAGCACCCTTTTAAAGTCTTTAAAAGTATCGAGGACTTTAATCCTGCGTTCTTTTCCTTTGTCCCATATACATATACCAGGTGTGTGAGTTTCAAGCCACCAGGTCCAGGACTCGGACCACAGTGAGGCATTTGGGAGTCCAGTGACATAATCATTACACCATCTGCTGGTCCCAACCTTAGCACCCTTTTAAAGTCTTTAAAAGTATCGAGGACTTTAATCCTGCGTTCTTTTCCTTTGTCCCATCACTCCTTATCTAATGGTTTGTTTCAGAGTTTACTGCCTGGAGAACCTAACCTATGACAGCTGTCCAGCACAGTGCCTGCCATAGTAATGCTTAAAACTATTGAATCAATTTGCTTTTTCAATTGCAGATGTACTTGACTTTAAACTAAATAAATTTAACAGCTTCTAGACATGTGGGGATTATTTACTTTGTAAACAGACTCTTCTATATATTTAACAGGTAAGATTCACTAAAACTAAGGTAAACTAGACAACAGTGAGGTATAATCATTAGGTAAATGCAAAACAAAGCCACAATTATTTATTTAATTTTATTCATTGTTATTTTTGGAGAGGTTTTTTTCTTTTGTTTCTTTTGTTTGTTTGTTTGTTTGGTTTGTTTTGTTTTCTAGAGGGCATTAGTGCTTCTGGAAAGACAGAGAGAGTCAGAGAGCAAGAAAGTGAGAAATCACTCCCAAGGGGGATGGTCATGCTGCAATCCCTTCTCCTCCATTTTCCTCTTGGGATTTGGGCACACATGCACACATATGCCTGCCTGGCTTTAATTTCAAGCTGCTGAGTCCAGGACTCGAACTGTGATAGGCCATATGGAAGTCAGCATCTTAACCACTATGCCACCTGCTGGCCCCATAATATTTTTAATTTGCTACAGGGCACATGAACTCACTAGAAAGGATCAAAGAAAGACAGGGAAAGCGAGTGAGACAGCAGCAAGCCACCAGGTCCGAGACTCAAACTGTGGTCAACCATATGGAAGTTCAGCACCTTAACCACCATGCCACCTGCTGGCACTATTAACATATTTTCTTACCAAAAACAGAAAATGATAAGTGTTGGTGGGGATGTGGAGTTTTTAATTTTTAAGGTATTTACCATAGGGTGCATACACTTTCCAGAAAGACAGAGACAGTGAGAAGAAAAGTGAGACATCATTCCCTAGGTGAGATGCCATGCCACAAACCCTTCTCCTCTATTCTCCTCTTGGGATTTTGGGCACACATGCCATGCACACACACTCTGGGTGATTTTCAGGCTTCCAGGTTCAGCACTCAAACCATGGTCGGCTATGTGGGAGTCCAGCTCCTTAACCACCATGCCACCTGCTGGCCCTTTATGTGGAGATAGTGAAACCCTTGTGCACTGCTGGTGGGAATGTAAAATGGTGCAGCCACTATGGAAGACAGTATGGCGGTTCCTCAAGAAAATGAAACATAGAATCCAGCAGTTACACCTCTAGGTATATACCCCAAATAATTGAAAGCATGGACTTGAATAGGTATTTGCATACCCATGTTCATAGCAGTATTATCACCATTGCCAAATGGTGGGAACAAACAATCCAAATGTCCATCGATAGATGAATGGATAAACAAAATGTGGTATAGACATACAATGGATTATCATTCGGTCTTTAAAAGGAGGGAAATTCTGATATGCCACAACACGGATAAACTTTGTGGACATTATGCTAACTGAAATAAGCCACACACAGAAGTACAAAAACTATATTGTTCCTCTTATATGAGGTACTTAGAATAGTCAAATTTATAGAGACACAAGGTGGAATAATAGCTACCAGTGATGGGGGAGAGGAAATAGAAAGTTATTGTTTAATATATACAGAGTTTTCAGTTTGGGGTGATAAAAATGGGCTGGAGACAGATGGTGGTGATGGTTGCAGAACAATATAAATGCATTTAATGTCATGGAATTGTACAACTATATTTGTTAAAATGGTATATTTATGGCACTCATATGTTATCACAATAAAAAATGTAAAAGAGGGCCAGCAGGTAGTGTGAGGGCTAAGGCAGCTGATTCCACAACCTGATGACTGTGTGGTTTGAGGACGGAACCGGGCAGCTAGAGAGACACATCAGGCACGTGTGCGTGTGTACCCCAAATCCCGATAAGAGGATGGAAGAGAAGGGATTACAGCATGAACATCCCCCCAGGGGGTGATTTCTCACATTTTCTCTCTCTCTCTCTCTGGCAAGCACACACACCCTGTAGCAAACTAAAAAAGAAAAAAAAAGGTAAAAGATAAAAAGTAAGTGTAAATATGTCTGAAATCTTGCAATACTTTCATGTCTTGCTCACATTACAATGGTTAATGATTGATTCCTTTTTGTTAGCAAACAAAATAATTCATTATATAGGTATCCCACCTAAATACATCACTTTAAGTGAAAGAAGTCAATCACAATAGGCCTTATATTGTGTAATCCATTTATATGAGTTATCTAGAAGAAGCAAGTTTATAGAGACAGAAAGTAGTTTAATGGTTGCCTAGGGCTGGAGACTGCAGGCTTTTGATTTTACTTAGAGGGAGAAAAGAACCATTGGTGGACTTGAACATAGGCATGACATAATTTGCCTTTTTTTTTTTTTTTGAGAGGTTTTTGCTATAGGGCGCGTGCGCTCACCAGACAGACAGAGAGAGACAGAACGACAGAAAGCGAGAAATCACCCCCCCAGAGGGGATGGTCACGTCGCAATCCCTTCTCCTCCATTCTCCTCTCAGGATCTTGGGCACACACACACGCGCGCCCGGCGTGAGTTTAAGCCACCGGGTCCGGGACTCGAACCGCGGTCGACTACGTGGGAGTCCAGCGACATAGCCATTACGCTAACTGCTGGTTCCCTTGCTTTTTTTTTTTTAATTTTGCTATAGGGTATGTGCACTCACCAGAGATAGAGAGGGAGAGAGAGAGAAATCACCCCTTGAGGGGTTGGTCACATTGCTATTCTTTCCTTCTCAAACTCTTCTCAAGATTTTGGCCACACATTCACATGTGCCCATTGTGGGTTTTTTTGTTTGTTTGTTTTGTTTTTTTTTTGGCACACACGCACGCGCGCCCGGCGTGAGTTTAAGCCACCGGGTCCGGGACTCGAACCGCGGTCGACTACGTGGGAGTCCAGCAACATAGCCATTATGCTAACTGCTGGTTCCCAGCCCATTGTGTTTTTTCAAACCACTGGTTCTGAGATTTGAACCACATCGTCAGCCAATGGGATCCAGCATCTTAACCTCCATGCCATCTGCTGGCCCGATCTGCCTTATGTTTTAAAATGATCACTTGGGCCATTGAGTTGAGAATAGACTCCCAGAGGGACTAGCAGTTAGTGTAGTGGCTATGTCGCTGGACTCCCATGTAGTCAACCGCGGTTTGAGTCCTGGACCTGGTGGCTTAAACTCACGCCGGGCGCATGGGTGTGTGCGCCCAAGATCCCGAGAGGAGAATGGAGGAGAAGGGATTGCAGCATGGCCATCCCCCTGGGGGGGTGATTTCTCACTCTCTGTCTCTCTATCTTTCTCTGTCTTTCTGGTGAGTGCATGTGCCCTATAGCAAAAAACTCTCCAAAAGAAAAGAATAGACTCCCAGATAGTAAAGTGCATATGCAGGGAAATAAATTTGAAGGCTATTGCAGTTGGCCAGGCATGAAATGAAAATGATTTGGACTAGTATGGTGGTAATAAAGGGCAAGATAAGATGTACATTTCCAAGTACAACCAAAACTATTTAAGGATTAGATATGAGAAGTGAGAAAAAGAGAGGAGGCAGATTGCCACCAAGGTTTCTGGTCGTTCAGTGAGATAGGGAAGTCTGGGGGAAAGAATGGGCTTGGGGGATGGAAATCAGGAATCCCATTTTGACCAGGTTAAATGTAAACTATGCAAGCGGAGAGATCATTATACAATCAGGCATTGGATTTTGGAATTTAGGGAAACCTGGATTGGAGACAGAAATTTGGGAGGCATTAGTAAATACATGGCCATAAGATGGAATGAGATCACCAGGAAAGGCAGCAGGGAGGTGGGTGGACTTGGTAGTGGGAGGATGAGAGCATTTTCTTTTTATTCCTTTTATTTATTTATTTTTAAGTGAAATCAGAAAAAGTCTCATTTGTTGACAGTGAGGTGAAGGAGAGGAAACAGGGTTTGAGGGGAGCTGGAGTCCTAATTTGCAAACTATCTCTAGGCGCTTGCTGTGAAAGATGTATCAGTGTTATCCAATGAGCAGTTTTACTGCCATCGCTCACTTTATAATGAGGAGGAAGGTCCTATCAAATTAGAAGACATGTAAATCCTTACAATTATCTGGTCCGAAATAAGTCAAAAGATGTTCTGTTAAGTAACTGACTTATCAGACAACCCAGAAGAAAAATCCAGATCTGTGTGATGGCACAGCAGCAGCACAGCTCGACCCCCATGAGAAAGGCCTTGGGCTCACATCTTGGGACCTCCCTGAGTGAGTTGGGCATACACAAATCTGTTATCCAGGCTTGCTGAAACTGGGAGTAAAGACCCTGTTGGGGATGCCTCTCTATGAGGTATTTTTTTTTTTGAAGAAATGGGACCAGCAGTTGGCATAATGGCTATGTCATTGGATTCCTATGTAGTTGACTCCAGTTTGAGTCCTTGACCCAGTGGCTTAAACTCATGCCGGATGCATGTGTCATGTGCGTGTGTGCCCAAGATCCCGAGAGGAGAATGGAGGAGAACGGATTGTGGCGTGGCCATCCCCCCTGGAGGGGGGGGTGTGATTTCTCTCTTTTTGTCTCTGTCTCTCTCTGTCTTTCAGGTGAGCACACATGTCCTATAGCAAAACCTCTCCCCCAAAAAAGAATTATTTTATTTAACTTTATTTATTTATTCATTTAAATTTTCTCAGAGAGGGGCAGAGTGAGAGAGAGAGAAAGAGAGGGAAAGTGAGAAAGCAAGCTGCCAGGTCCAGGACTGGAACAGCAGTCAGCCACATGGGAGTCCCACACCCACCGGGTCCGGGATTCAAACCGTGGTCCGCTACATGGGAGTTCAGCGACATAGCCATTACGCTAACTGCTGGTCCCAGCTTCAGCTGTTTCTCTACTTGGCCATTTATGGGGGAAGTTTGCTGACCACTTGTAGGTTTTTGGCCTGCACAGCTGGATGAGAGGTGACGTCATCACTGAGATGGAGAGTACAGGAGGAGAAATAGGTTGAAAGGGAAGAAGAGGGGGCCAGGCAGAGGCATGGTGTTCGGGAGATGCCTGTGGGTCACCCAAGGAGAAAAGCACAGTCAACAGCTGGACCTACTGCTCTTGAAAAGCTGCAACTTTGCCTTTTCCTGCTTCTATTATAGTTAAATGCTGGGGAAAGGGTATAAATGCATCTTTTTGGTTTTGTTGCGTTAAGTTGTGCTTAGTCTGAGAAGAGAAAAGCAAAGCCAAAAAGGCAGGAATTTTATGTTTCTAAATTCGCATGGATTTCTTCTGAATACAATTTGGTTTTCGTGATATATCAATAATGGCGATTCCTCTGGTTACCATTTATTTCACTGATTTGAACCTTCGGCGATTCCTCTGGTTACCATTTATTTCAGTAGTTTCAACCTTTTTGCTCATATCAAACCATCGTAGGGAGCTTTGGTAACAAAGAGGCGGGGTTGCAAGGGCTTGGCGGGGTACCAGGGCCACCAGATGCCATAGCAGTTACATTGCTGGACTGCCACATGGCTGACAGTGGATTGAGTCCTGGACCCGGTGGCTTGAAACTCATACTGGGTGTGTTTGTGAGCATGCTGAGGATCCAGGAGAGGAGAATGGAGGAGAAGGGATTGTGGCATGGCCATCTCCCCTGGGGGGTTATTTTTTACTCTCTCTCACTGTCTCTCTCCCCAGCGAGTGCACACACCCTAAGGCAAAGTAAACAAGCAAACGAAAAAAACCTCTACAAAAATTTTTAAAAGATGCTGGGTACCATCTAGTATTTTTGTTTTGTTTTATTTTTAAGGGTTTTGTCATAGGGCATGTGTGTTCACCAGAGAGAGACAGAGGCAAAGTGAGAAATCACCCCTGAGTATGGATGACCACACTGCAATCCCTTCTCCTACATTCTCCTCTTGGGATTTTGGGCATACACACACACACATGTCTGGCATGAGTCTCAATTCACTGGGTCCAGGACTCAAACCACGGTTGGCCATGTGGGATTCCAGTGCCTAAACTGCCAGGCTACCCACTTTCCAGTGTTGGTAAGGGGAGTGTTTCCTCCTTCTTCCCTACTTTCTACTTCCTTTTTGCTCTTAGATCACTCCTTTTCCTCTTGGCATGGGGGTTTAGAGCATGAATCATTACAGCAGATTCTCTGGGTTCAAATTCCAGCTCCGCTACTTATTATTATTATTATTATTTTCAATTGGCTATAGTGCGCATGTCCTTGCCCAGAGAGACAGAGAAAAGAAAGAGAGAGAGGAAGAAAGAAAACACCCCCAGAGGGGGATGGCCAAGCTACAATCTCTTCTACTTCAATCTCCTCTCAGGATTTTGGGCACACATGTACACACGCCCAGCATGTTTTCAAGTCTCTGAATCTGGGACTCAAACTGCACAGTCAGTCATGTGGGATCCAGATGATTTAACCACCAGGCCACCAGCTGGCCCTCTGCTACTTACTGATTGAGTGATCTCAAACAAGTTATCTGACTTGGCTATCTCAGTTTCCCCACTCATAAAATGAGAGGTAATATTAGGAATTAACTCAAAGTTGTAGTGAGCATTGACTGGTCTAATTTATGCAAAGCATTTGAAACAGTGTCAGGCACATACTTAAACATTATATGAGTTATTATTCACCATTCTCTTCCACACCCTTTTTTCCTCCTTTCCTTAATATTTACTGTCATATAATAAGCCTGCTTGCCTAAGATTGATTTTTGCTTTATGAATGCTGTAGTTGTTCTGCTTTGCTTAGATATGGTTCAGTGTTTGGGCCAATCAATGTGGAACCTCTATGACTCAAGAGTGAGTCCTTACCTGAACAACTTAATTCGTGTTATTAGTCACCTTGGTGAAAAGTCTATTTCTCAAACCAAACCAAGCCAAATGTAAAACAACCAAACAAATGAATTGGGAGAGAGGGCTGTTATTGTCAGGTCCAGAGATACTCTGACTCCTCCATCTTCATCAACAAGAGGGCAAGATGTCTAGGAGGGACCTACTGGGAGAGAAGTGGGTTATGAGTGGTAAGAAGAAGGGGAAAAAAATCATTTCCCAGGTAAAGTGTTTCTGAAGCTGTACCTCTCTTCTTAGTCTATATATTTCAGATGTTTATTCCCCTTTTGTTCCTTCTTAGAGTTTAGTAATGTTTCCTTATTTCCTTTGACTAGTAATTTATAGTTTTTTAATAATAAAGCTGAGGGGCCAGCAGGTGGCATGCTGGACTCCCTAGAGTGGACCATGGCTCAAGTCCCAGGCCTGGAGGCTTGCTTTCTCACTTTCCCTCTTTCTCTCTTTCTGGTGAATGCTTGTGCCCTATGGAAAATTTTTAAAATAATTATAATAAATAAAATTAAATAATTAATTCTTTAAAAAAATTTTTAAAAGCAAAGTTAAACATTTGTTCATATGTCTATCAATCATTTGCACTTTTCCTTCTGCAAATTGCCCATTCATGTCCTTTACCTATTTTCTTATTGAGAAACCTTCATCTTAGATTTGTAAGAGCTATTTTTACATTAAAGATGTTTATACTTAATCTATTACATGTTACAAATATTTTACTCCATTCTTTTTTTTTTTCATTATTGCCAAAGTATTTGTGTGTGTGCTCACAAGAGAGATAGAGAGAAAGAGAAAGAACCCTTGCAATGGGTACGGCCACGCTACAATACTTTTTTCTACATTTCTCCATCCATCAGGATTTGGGGCAAGCATGCACAGGTACCTGGTGTGTTTTTAAAGCCACTGGGGACAGGATTCAAATTGTGATTGGCCATGTGGGAGTCAGTTCCTTATGTGCTGTACTTAACTGCTGTGCTATGGGGCTGGCCTTCTTCTATTTTTTTACTTTATTTATGATGCTTTCAATGTAAATTTTATGTGATCAAATTTGTTGACTACTTTTCTTTTTTGACTTCTGAATTCTGACTATTTCTTATAAAGACCTCCATCTCAAGATTGTACTCATGGTTGGGACCAGCAGTTGGCGTAATGGCTATGTTGCTGGACTCCCACGTAGTCTACTGTGGTTCGAGTCCCAGACTCCGTGGCTTAAACTCACGACGGGCGCGTATGTGTGTGCTTAAGATCCCAGGAGCAGAACGGAGGAGAAGGGATTATGGCATGCCCATCCCACTTGGGGGGTGATTTCTTGCTTTCTGTCTGTCTCTCTCTTTCTGGTGAACACACTATAGCAAAAACCTCTCCCAAATAATTTTTTAAAGAAGATTGTACTCATGGTAATACTGTTCAATTTTAGTTCTTTAAAGGTTTTGTTATTTATATTTAAATCACTTATCTATTTACTTTTTAAAGAGTTATTTTATTTCATTTATTATTATTTGTTTAATTTTTTTTTTTTTGGAGAGGTTTTCGCTATAGGGCGCGTGTGCTCGCCAGACAGACAGAGAGAGACATAGAGACAGAAAGCGAGAAATCACCCCCCAGAGGGGATGGTCACGCTGCAATCCCTTCTCCTCCATTCTCCTCTCGGGATCTTGGGCACGCATGCACACGCACCCGGCATGAGTTTTAAGCCACCGGGTCCGGGAGCATGGCCATCTCCCCTGGGGGGTTATTTTTTACTCTCTCTCACTGTCTCTCTCCCCAGCGAGTGCACACACCCTAAGGCAAAGTAAACAAGCAAACGAAAAAAACCTCTACAAAAATTTTTAAAAGATGCTGGGTACCATCTAGTATTTTTGTTTTGTTTTATTTTTAAGGGTTTTGTCATAGGGCATGTGTGTTCACCAGAGAGAGACAGAGGCAAAGTGAGAAATCACCCCTGAGTATGGATGACCACACTGCAATCCCTTCTCCTACATTCTCCTCTTGGGATTTTGGGCATACACACACACACATGCCTGGCATGAGTCTCAATTCACTGGGTCCAGGACTCAAACCACGGTTGGCCATGTGGGATTCCAGTGCCTAAACTGCCAGGCTACCCACTTTCCCGTGTTGCTTCTTCCCTACTTTCTACTTCCTTTTTGCTCTTAGATCACTCCTTTTCCTCTTGGCATGGGGGTTTAGAGCATGAATCATTACAGCAGATTCTCTGGGTTCAAATTCCAGCTCCGCTACTTATTATTATTATTATTATTTTCAATTGGCTATAGTGCGCATGTCCTTGCCCAGAGAGACAGAGAAAAGAAAGAGAGAGAGGAAGAAAGAAAACACCCCCAGAGGGGGATGGCCAAGCTACAATCTCTTCTACTTCAATCTCCTCTCAGGATTTTGGGCACACATGTACACACGCCCAGCATGTTTTCAAGTCTCTGAATCTGGGACTCAAACTGCACAGTCAGTCATGTGGGATCCAGATGATTTAACCACCAGGCCACCAGCTGGCCCTCTGCTACTTACTGATTGAGTGATCTCAAACAAGTTATCTGACTTGGCTATCTCAGTTTCCCCACTCATAAAATGAGAGGTAATATTAGGAATTAACTCAAAGTTGTAGTGAGCATTGACTGGTCTAATTTATGCAAAGCATTTGAAACAGTGTCAGGCACATACTTAAACATTATATGAGTTATTATTCACCATTCTCTTCCACACCCTTTTTTCCTCCTTTCCTTAATATTTACTGTCATATAATAAGCCTGCTTGCCTAAGATTGATTTTTGCTTTATGAATGCTGTAGTTGTTCTGCTTTGCTTAGATATGGTTCAGTGTTTGGGCCAATCAATGTGGAACCTCTATGACTCAAGAGTGAGTCCTTACCTGAACAACTTAATTCGTGTTATTAGTCACCTTGGTGAAAAGTCTATTTCTCAAACCAAACCAAGCCAAATGTAAAACAACCAAACAAATGAATTGGGAGAGAGGGCTGTTATTGTCAGGTCCAGAGATACTCTGACTCCTCCATCTTCATCAACAAGAGGGCAAGATGTCTAGGAGGGACCTACTGGGAGAGAAGTGGGTTATGAGTGGTAAGAAGAAGGGGAAAAAAATCATTTCCCAGGTAAAGTGTTTCTGAAGCTGTACCTCTCTTCTTAGTCTATATATTTCAGATGTTTATTCCCCTTTTGTTCCTTCTTAGAGTTTAGTAATGTTTCCTTATTTCCTTTGACTAGTAATTTATAGTTTTTTAATAATAAAGCTGAGGGGCCAGCAGGTGGCATGCTGGACTCCCTAGAGTGGACCATGGCTCAAGTCCCAGGCCTGGAGGCTTGCTTTCTCACTTTCCCTCTTTCTCTCTTTCTGGTGAATGCTTGTGCCCTATGGAAAATTTTTAAAATAATTATAATAAATAAAATTAAATAATTAATTCTTTAAAAAAATTTTTAAAAGCAAAGTTAAACATTTGTTCATATGTCTATCAATCATTTGCACTTTTCCTTCTGCAAATTGCCCATTCATGTCCTTTACCTATTTTCTTATTGAGAAACCTTCATCTTAGATTTGTAAGAGCTATTTTTACATTAAAGATGTATATACTTAATCTATTACATGTTACAAATATTTTACTCCATTCTTTTTTTTTTTCATTATTGCCAAAGAATTTGTGTGTGTGCTCACAAGAGAGATAGAGAGAAAGAGAAAGAACCCTTGCAATGGGTACGGCCACGCTACAATACTTTTTTCTACATTTCTCCATCCATCAGGATTTGGGGCAAGCATGCACAGGTACCTGGTGTGTTTTTAAAGCCACTGGGGACAGGATTCAAATTGTGATTGGCCATGTGGGAGTCAGTTCCTTATGTGCTGTACTTAACTGCTGTGCTATGGGGCTGGCCTTCTTCTATTTTTTTACTTTATTTATGATGCTTTCAATGTAAATTTTATGTGATCAAATTTGTTGACTACTTTTCTTTTTTGACTTCTGAATTCTGACTATTTCTTATAAAGACCTCCATCTCAAGATTGTACTCATGGTTGGGACCAGCAGTTGGCGTAATGGCTATGTTGCTGGACTCCCACGTAGTCTACTGTGGGTCCGGTAGTCTACTGTGGTTCGAGTCCCAGACTCCGTGGCTTAAACTCACGACGGGCGCGTATGTGTGTGCTTAAGATCCCAGGAGCAGAACGGAGGAGAAGGGATTATGGCATGCCCATCCCACTTGGGGGGTGATTTCTTGCTTTCTGTCTGTCTCTCTCTTTCTGGTGAACACACTATAGCAAAAACCTCTCCCAAATAATTTTTTAAAGAAGATTGTACTCATGGTAATACTGTTCAATTTTAGTTCTTTAAAGGTTTTGTTATTTATATTTAAATCACTTATCTATTTACTTTTTAAAGAGTTATTTTATTTCATTTATTATTATTTGTTTAATTTTTTTTTCTTTTATCGTAGTTTG
>NW_006205516.1:1426056-1428977 GCF_000334495.1 Tupaia belangeri chinensis
AAGCCCAGCACCTTAAACATTACACCAACTGCCGGCCCCTGAAATTTATTTTTGTGTAAGTAGCAAATTAGAGATCCCTTAAATTTTGTGCAAATGCTTAGCCAATTATTTCAATAGCATTTATTGAATAATCTCAATATAATTATTGATATATTTCTTGAAGTAAAATCTTTATCATATACATTTTATATACACATAAATCTATTATGTAGCCTATATAGTTACATTCTTTTTTTCTTTTTTTGGAGAGGCTTTTGCTATAGGGCACGTGCGCTTGCCAGACAGACAGAGTGAGACAGAGAGACAGAAAGCGAGAAATCACCCCCCAGGGGGGATAGCCACGCCACAATCCCTTCTCCTCTATTTCAGGATCTTGGGCACACACACACACATGTCCGGCGTGAGTTTAAGCTGCTGGGTCCGGGACTCGAACCACAGTCGACTACATGGGAGTCCAGTGACATAGCCATTATGCTAACTGCTGGTCCCCAGTTACATTGTTTTTGAGAGAGATTTTTGCTATAGGGTATGTGTGCTCTTTGGAGAGAGACAGAGAGACAGAAAGCAAGAAATCTTTCCCCCAGGGGGATGGTCATGCCACAGTCCTTTCTCCTCCATTGTCCTCTCGGGCTTTTGTGCGCACACATACATGTCGAGCATGAGTTTCAAGTCGCCAGGTCAGGGACTCAAACCCTGGTTGGTCATGTGGGAGTCTAGTGCCGTAACCACACACCTGCTGGTCCTAGTTAACATTCCTTTGCTATTTATGTATTAGTAGATGCCCAGTTTAAATTAGTCTTATCATTCAGTTAAATGTCTACCAGAGCAGACTTCTGCTCCTTATTCCTTTTTTTTTTGTTATTTTCTTAACTATTTTTACATCTTTATTCTTCCTGAGAAACTTAAAAATCACTTTGTCAAATTTTTTAAAATCCTGGTATTTGATTGGGGTGGCATTGAATTAACAGATACTTAGGAGAAAAGTTAAATCTTTTTTGAAAAGGTACATCTTTTTTGACAAGGTGTGTCTCTCCATTGATTGTGGGCTTTATTTTTATATCCTTCAGTAAATAGTCTTCTGGACCTAATGGCTTTTCTTTTTTTGAGAGGTTTTTGCTATTAGGCGTGTGCGCTCACCAGAAAGACAGAGAGAGACTGAGAGACAGAAAGCGAGAAATCACCCCCTGGGGGGATGGTCACGCTGCAATCCCTTCCCCTCCACTCTACTCTCAGAATCCTGGGCACGCACGCACATGTGCCCAGCATGAGTTTAAGCCACCAGGCCCAAGACTCGAAAACTGTGGTTGACTACATGGGAGTTCAGCGACATAGCCATTACGCCAACTGCTGGTCCCCCTAATGGGTTTTCTTCAGAATAAAATCAGGGTTTTGTTTCCTTAAAGGAACTCCACTGAGTCATTGGTGGTAGCAGCAGTAGAATTGAAATTGTTTGGCCTAGCTAGTTACATTGGATGGCTGCTAGTACTGAGAAATACCTTACTTCACTAGAAAGTGAATGAGATAGCTACAGAGATCCTGAAGCTGACCTTGAGCACCCTCAGGTTTTTAATATGGTCAACCTGCAGATGAAGTATAAAGTTAGAAAAGGTCAGGCAGACTGCTATTGATTAGGGTATGCAAGCCTGGGATGGGGCAGATAATCGCAAATGAGGGTTAAAAACAGCCATCTGTAGGAAAGAGAAATCTCTCAGTGGAGTTATTTGTGGGATGACAGTGAAAGGGTTCTTGAGGACAACCAGCTGACAGAGTAGCCAACAAAAAGTCCATGAGGCAGAAGTCCTCTCAATATGGCATTTCTCAACTTCTGCCATATTGAAGTCAAGGGCCAAGTACATTTTTGTGGTGGAGGATAGTACAGAACAGGATGTGCATGGTCAGATGTTTAGCAGCATTTCTGGCCTCTACTGACTAGATGTCAGTAGCAAGACCCTCTCTCCAAAAATGCCTACAGGCATTGTTACGATTTCCCCTGGGGGCTAAAGCACCCGTGGTTATTATCTAAGGAACTATGGAGTAAACAAATACCCAAAGAAGTGACCATGTGGGGTCAGTCAGTAAGATGGCTGATAGTGGTGAGTTTGGGGTCTAGGTAACTCAAGAGTCTTAGCCAGTGGCCTCCCAGAAAGGGGAAGTGCAAGGTACCACACCCCCATTCTGCCACAGGCTGATAGAGGGGGTTGGGGACTGGGATGGCTGACTTCTGAGGGATGTCTCAACATCAGAGCAGGAGGAAGAAGCAAATCAGGGGTGGAGACTAGTTTGCTCATGGCCACCTGAAGGAAGAAATTTTTGTTGGGGAGTATCTGGTAGGAAAGGCAGAGAGGTAGCTATCTCAGAAGAATTTCAGATCTAAGGTAAAGACAGGGAAATGATAGTTCTACCTCAAGATGTTTACCTAGCGGAGGTCAGATTCTAACATTGGTTTTTCCCAGTTGTAGCAGCTGCTGAGACTCGCTGAAAGTTCCTTTAAGTGAGATGGGCTGGAGTCACAGGTTCTTCTTGTGGAAGTGAATTCAACCACAGCCAAATTGGGAACCTATTGTGATGAGAGCACATAGTATATGAGGGGACTTCAAAAAGGTCATGGGGGGAACCAGCAGTTAGCGTAATGGCTATGTCGCTGGACTCCCACGTAATCAACTGCAGTTCGCGTCCTGGACCTGGTGGCTTAAAACTCACGCCAGGCGCGTGTACGTGCGTGCCCAAGATTCCCGAGAGGAGAATGGAGGAGAAGGGATTGCGGTGTGGCCATCCCCCCTGGGGGGGTGATTTCTCGCTTTCTGTCTCTATGTCTCTCTCTGTCTGTCTGGCGAGTGCACGTGCCCTATAGTGAAAACCTCTCAAAAAAAAAAAAAAAAGAAAAAAAAGGTCATGGAGAAATGGAATTAAAGTATGAGATG
>NW_006205516.1:1430253-1445725 GCF_000334495.1 Tupaia belangeri chinensis
AATTAAAGTATGAGATGATTTTTGGAGGGAAAAAATTTGACATCCATGCGTAGTTTTTCCATATGTATTTTCCAGGAACTTTTTGGAGACCCCCCCCTCATAAGAGTGTGGGAGTGCTCTTGGAGAGTGAAAAAGACTGGGCATGGGGTGGGAAGGGAAAGGGGAGGACAGGCCCTAGCGGGGTGATGGAAGATAAGGGCTGGTGTTTTACTGGAAAGCAAGAAGGTAGAACTCAATTTCAAGTCCCATCACCTAAAGTGAGAAAAAGGAATGTCTTTTTTTTAATTGCTGGAGGGTACACATGCTCACTAGAGAGAAAGAAAGGACTCCCCTCCTCCTCCCAGTGGGATGTGGTCACACCACAATTCCTTCTCCATTGCTCCATCCAGTTGGGATTTGGGGCATGCACACACATGTACTTGGCACGTTTTCCAAGCTGCTGGGTTGGATTTATACAGCAGCCTACCATATGGTACTGGGCTCCATTAACGACTAGACCACAAAACCAGACTGCGAAAGAAATGGCTTTAAACAAGATTGGTTGGGCAAAGTTTCCTGTAATAGGTTTCTAAAATTACAGAGAAATGGCTAAGAAGTAGGGAAGGAGAACTCAGAAAACTTTCCTTATCTATGGCAAGAGAGCTGTAGAACAGACATCTGTGTGGGTTGACAGAGAAATCCAAATGAGAGGTCTAAATTATGACTTCAGGGAAGGAGGCTGTGTACTGGAGACGCTCTATGGAGAGAACACTGAGGAAGCAAGTCCTACCAGATCAATCTCAAATCCAAAACCACTTCTGTGTAGTTTTGGTAGTGGAAGGAAACCAGAGGAAGTGCCAGTAAGTAGGAAAGCTCTACAGTTATGGAGCACAAGGGACCTTTCATCAATCCTCAGATTTTTTTTTTTAGAAAGGTTTTTGCTATAGGGCGGGTGCACTCGCCAGACAGACAGAGACGGACAGAGACAGAAAGCGAGAAATCACTCCCCAGGGGGGATAGCCACACCTCAATCCCTTCTCCTCCATTCTCCTCTCGGGATCTTGGGCACACACTCACACGTGCCTGGCGTGAGTTTAAGCCACTGGGTCCTGGACTCGAACTGTGGTCAACTACATGGGAGTCCAGTGACATAGCCATTACGCTAACTGCTGGTCTCAATCCTCAAATGTTTATGGAAGCTATAAAGGCAAACAACTGGCTTCTGTTTGGGAAGACAAACACAGGAGAAGGACTGATACTCAGTGCTAGTTGTCAACAGACAGCATCTGTGTATATTTCATAGTGCTATACTATTACTATACAGGAGGAAGCATCTTTGTATGGGGGCATAGATCTCCATCCTGTGGTGAGATCCAGGAAGGCCAGAGGTGACCTGTGGAACATCAAATGGCAAGATGACCTGACTTGGACCTTTCTTTTTTTCTTTTTTTAGAGAGGTTTTTGCTATAGGGCACGTGTGCTCACACGCACGCACATGGGCCCGGAGTGAGTTTTAAGCCACCGGGTCCAGGACGCGAACTGCAGTTGACTACATGGGAGTCCAGCGACAGGAGTCCAGCGACATAGCCATTATGCTAACTGCTGGTCCCATTGGACCTTTTTTTAAAAGAAGTTTTTGCCTTAGGGTGCATGTGCTTGCCAAGGAGAAAGACAGAGATATTGAGAGGGAAAGTGAGAAATCCCCCCCCCCCCCGGGGAGGGATGACCATGCCACAACCCATTCTCCTTCCAGGATCTTGGGCACACACACACATGTGCCCCATGTGTTTCGAGCCACTGGGTCTAGGACTTGAACTGCTACAGCATCTGCTGGCCCCTTGACCCAGCTATTATCTTTACCTCACTTCCACTTGCAATGGCGATTGGTCCAGATACAGAGGATGTGGTGGCTGACGAAATTTTCCTGTGCTTTTGGGGAAAGATTAGTTACAGCTAATACATACACAGAAGTAACAATTACATAGATGTGCCAGACATCATTTTCTATGCTTTACATATTTCGCTTCATTGAATCCTCACATGATATAAGTACAACTAACAAGGTATAATTAACACCATTTTATAGAAATATAGTCATAGAGGGTAATGAGCCCAAGATCCCACAGTCTGGCAAATGTCAGAGCTGAGATTCTGATCCAGCTAGCCTGGCTTGAGAATCGTCTGCGCACTTAACAAGGATGCTGTATACGAGGAATGCTAACCTCTCGAAATGAGAATAATCATTAGAGGGAGGGAAGCCAGAGCCCCTCAGTAGGCTATGGGGAGCCCCTATCTAGCCACCATCTCCTGCAGCCAGTCACAGAGAATCACAGAGCTATAAAAAAATGAACCTGGGGGCCATCACTATGGTGCAGTTCTAACTGAAATGAGAAAAACCACAGGATTGTCAATGGGAAGAGTGATAGAATTTCCCCTCCTGAACATTCTATTTTTAGGGCTAAAATTTCTTTTTCAGTGCTTTGTTTCTTTAAAAAAGGAGGTGGTAGTGGTGTTCGGGGGTCACCTTTTTTTTCCAAAATAAAATATTTCATGTCTCAACTTCATGGCGGTCACACAAAAGAGCTGATTCTTCAGGCAGAAAATGAACTAAGTCTGGTGAGAAAAATGGTGTAATGGAAACCACGGGAGCCATTAGTGGAAGAAATTCCTGTCAACCAGTGGAAATGGCTAATATAACCATCATTAAATGACTTTGGTGGGTTGATGGGAAACTGATGTAATTAAACAACCAGTTATATTAAACATGTTTCCATATTCTTGACATCTTATAATCAAGAAAATTTATTCAGAGCATATTTAGATTTGTTAAAATTTTAAATTATGAAAATAGAGTCTTGTGAGTAAGTTTCTAATTCTTAAGTTATTCATTCAAATTATTTCAGAGATATTATTTCTTTAAACAGAGAGATTGTGGGAAGATTTCAAAGTTAATCAGAAAAGTTTTTAGAGATATTCAATACAGATGCCATACTTGAAATGTGAATTACCTAGCAATATCAATATGTTAGTTTTTTAGTTATCCCTGCAAAAGAAAAAAGACAATTATTATTACATCTAAACAAATACGTGGATCACATGGATCAGTATTGATAAATATGTTCAATTATAAAAAGATGGTAAAAATAGGTAGTGATAAAAATTTTTTAAATTTAACCCTATTATTATTTTCCAGTTTGATTAGAGAGAAAGTGAGAGAGGGAAAATGAGAAATCAAGCCACCAGGTCTGGGACTTGAACCACAGTTAGCCATGTGGGAGTCCAGCACCTTTAACCATCATGTCACCTGCTGGCCCCTGGTAGTGATTGAATTTTAAACTGTGACTAACCTCCATGATTTTGATATTATGAAAGTTAAAATTTAAATGTAGTCACATATTTTTTGTCAAATCCATTATAAATGTCATTTTATTTGGGAAAATAAAGAGAACATTTCTCTTACACATGCCTGAATCATTTTCAACTGATCCTCTAATTGCTTTGGTTGTGTTTGGAACAAAGTGTAGCAATGTTTCCTTCTGAAAGTCTCATTTTCATTGAACTTGTTTGGAGATAGATGATTTTGTCAACTCAACCCTTTTCCTTTTTAATTTTCTTTAATTACAGGCTTTTTTGTGTCTAGATTGAGATTGGGCTGGGGAGGGAGGATATGGTACTGTTATCATGCTAGTACAGCAGCCCTGGAGGCCCCCCAAATCCTGACTAAACCATGGGAGAATACTGAAGTAATTCACTGCAGGAATAGGCCAGAGCTGGTCACCTTTGCATTGAGCATAACTCCATATCTGTGCTAGTTTTGCTTTTACTTATCGATCAGTATGTTACATATTCAAATATACCACTTCTAGGCACTATTATTCACACTTGTGAGAGACATACAATGTTTCTCTTTGAGGATACAGAATTTGGAGGACTCAGTCCAGTTAGTTACAGAAAAAGACTACCCTTAGATAATCTCTTAGATTACAATATTCCCACTGCATATCTCATCACTGAGTACTGCCTTATTCGTTCAAGTATCTGGCTCACGACTGAATGGTCTACAATCCCCACATTGCAATCCTTACTTGCCCATGTAATAGCTTCCACTGGTTTTCTTTTCTTTCTTTCTTTCTTTCTTTTTTTGGAGAGGTATTTGCTATAGGGCGCGTGTGCTCACCAGAGCACCAGAGAGACAGAAAACGAGAAATCACCCCCCAGGAGGATGGTCACACCACAATCCCTTCTCCTCCATTCTCCTCTCGGGATCTTGGGCATGCACGCACACACGCCCAGCGTGAGTTTAAGCCACTGGGTCCGGGACTTGAACCACAGTCAACTACATGGGAGTCCAAACTGATGTAATTAAACAACCAGTTATATTAAACATGTTTCCATATTCTTGACATCTTATAATCAAGAAAATTTATACAGAGCCTATTTAGATTTGTTAAAATTTTAAATTATGAAAATAGAGTCTTGTGAGTAAGTTTCTAATTCTTAAGTTATTCATTCAAATTATTTCAGAGATATTATTTCTTTAAACAGAGAGATTGTGGGAAGATTTCAAAGTTAATCAGAAAAGTTCCTAGAGATATTCAATACAGATGCCATACTTGAAATGTGAATTACCTAGCAATATCAATATGTTAGTTTTTTAGTTATCCCTGCAAAAGAAAAAAGACAATTATTATTACATCTAAACAAATACGTGGATCACATGGATCAGTATTGATAAATATGTTCAATTATAAAAAGATGGTAAAAATAGGTAGTGATAAAAATTTTTTAAATTTAACCCTATTATTATTTTCCAGTTTGATTAGAGAGAAAGTGAGAGAGGGAAAATGAGAAATCAAGCCACCAGGTCTGGGACTTGAACCACAGTTAGCCATGTGGGAGTCCAGCACCTTTAACCATCATGTCACCTGCTGGCCCCTGGTAGTGATTGAATTTTAAACTGTGACTAACCTCCATGATTTTGATATTATGAAAGTTAAAATTTAAATGTAGTCACATATTGTTTGTCAAATCCATTATAAATGTCATTTTATTTGGGAAAATAAAGAGAACATTTCTCTTACACATGCCTGAATCATTTTCAACTGATCCTCTAATTGCTTTGGTTGTGTTTGGAACAAAGTGTAGCAATGTTTCCTTCTGAAAGTCTCATTTTCATTGAACTTGTTTGGAGATAGATGATTTTGTCAACTCAACCCTTTTCCTTTTTAATTTTCTTTAATTACAGGCTTGTTTGTGTCTAGATTGAGATTGGGCTGGGGAGGGAGGATATGGTACTGTTATCATGCTAGTACAGCAGCCCTGGAGGCCCCCCAAATCCTGACTAAACCATGGGAGAATACTGAAGTAATTCACTGCAGGAATAGGCCAGAGCTGGTCACCTTTGCATTGAGCATAACTCCATATCTGTGCTAGTTTTGCTTTTACTTATCGATCAGTATGTTACATATTCAAATATACCACTTCTAGGCACTATTATTCACACTTGTGAGAGACATACAATGTTTCTCTTTGAGGATACAGAATTTGGAGGACTCAGTCCAGTTAGTTACAGAAAAAGACTACCCTTAGATAATCTCTTAGATTACAATATTCCCACTGCATATCTCATCACTGAGTACTGCCTTATTCGTTCAAGTATCTGGCTCACAGTGGGTGAAGAATAAATGTGTGATGAATGACTGAATGGTCTACAATCCCCAGATTGCAATCCTTACTTGCCCATGTAATAGCTTCCACTGGTTTTCTTTTCTTTCTTTCTTTCTTTCTTTCTCTTTTTGGAGAGGTATTTGCTATAGGGCGTGTGTGCTCGCCAGACAGACAGAGACATAGAGATAGAAAGTGAGAAATCACCCCCCAGGGGGGATGGTCATGCCACAATCCCTTCTCCTCCATTCTCCTCTCGGGATCTTGGGCATGCACGCACACACGCCCAGCGTGAGTTTAAGCCACTGGGTCCGGGACTTGAACCACAGTCAACTACATGGGAGTCCAGTGACATAGCCATTATGCTAACTGCTGATCTAAGCTTTCACTGGTTTTCTATGAAAGGCACATGCAGTCAGCATGTAGGATTAGGAATCCCGAGGCTTTAAGATTCTCAACACTAGGAGACCTACTGAAGCAAGTGATTAATGTGGTACATAAAAAAAGATACTTCTAGAACAGAAATCAAAGTTGGCTGAGAACATTTTCTACCAGGAAAATGAAATATATTGAATATAAGTTTTTCTGGACAAAAAGAAAAGGGTGATTTACTCAGCTTGAGTTTAAAACCAAAATAGGATTGGGAAATTTGAAAAAAAAAACAAAACAGTATAGGAAATGTTACCTGGTTTTATAGGTATTTATTATTTTTTCTTTGCCTGCTCTGTATAGTAGGGATTGGTTTTAGTGGTCAGAGTTCATATAACAATTAAAATGAAGAAGCTAATTTTAAAAAATTCTGTCTGAAGTACTTCCTCCACACATGCATGCTAGTTCCTACCCATCCTTCAAGGCTCCATTCACGCCCCGTCTCCTCCATGAGCCTTTTTTCATCTGCATCTCGAAAGGCTCCATCTTTTCAAGCAGTTGAGATTACCAGTGATTTGCTATTATCAGACTTCTTCCTATTATCTTTTTTTACATGAATGTTTCCTATCTCCCTCAACCACGATCTCTCTCTGGGCTAGGATATCTGCCCATAATGTCTTGTCCATGATTAAGGGGTCAAAATGGATAACTGGCTTGATCAAGCATTTATTATGTGCCAAGTTCTGAGGAAATAAAGGTGAAAAATTCATGCAAAGTCTCTGCCTTTAGTGGAAGAGATGATCTTTCTTTCTTTTTTTTTTTAAAGATAGGATTTTACCAGGTCGCAATCCTCCTTCCTGAATTTCCCAACTGGGATTACAAGCACATGCTGATGCTCAGCCTTTAGGTTGGACCAGGAATTGAACCAGGCCTACCATGTGGTCCCAGTCTGTAGTCTTAGCATGTGCCATTGCAACTGAGCTAAGCTGAACCTTTCTTTTAGTCTCTCTGTAAGTTGCAGAAGGAGATCATGATGCTGGAACAGGAAGGAATGCTCATTCAGGAGATACAAAATCAGGTACATGCCACTCGCTGCAAAGAGACAAGACTTGGTGACTAAAGAAAGGAATTTATGGGATCAGCAGGTGACATGATGGTTAAGGCAATTGGACTCCCACATGGCTGACTGCAGTTCAAGTCCTGGACCTGGCAGCTTGCTTTCTCACTTTCTCTCTCTCTAGTGAGTGCACGTGCCCTATAGCAAATTTAAAAATAATAAAAAATAATAATTCTTTGTTTACAGAATTATCTTATTCAAGTTATTTATTATTGTTATTTTAAAATTTGACCAGGAAGACACAGAGAGAAGGAGAGAGAGTGAGAAAACAAGCCACCACATCAGAGACTGAAACTGCAGTTGGCCATGTTGGAGTCTAGAACCCTTAACCACCATGCCATCTGTCAGCCCCCAAAACAAGTAATTCTTTTTAAAAACTAAAGGAAAGACTTTATTCAGTGAGGGCAATACTGGGGAGAGGTCGGACCTGAGTCCATAGCCTTCTCTACCATAGTGGTCAAGATATAAAGGTTATATAGAAAATAGTATAGAATAGTTGAAAACAATGGACTGTAAATCAGAATTCCTTGGTCTCAACTCTAATTTGATGTGTAAACTGAGTACATTTCTTAACCATTTATGCATCCATTTCCTTACATGTATGTCATACAGGGACCATATAAATAATTGATTTCCATATGACATATTGGGAAAATTGAATCAGAAACCAAATCATGTTGGAGGAAACTTCTTGGACCAGATAAAAAGCATTCATAAGGGATCAGCAGTTGGCATAATAGCCATGTAGTTGACCGCGGTTCGAGTCCTGGACCCGGTGGCTTAGACTCATGCCAGGCATGTGTGCGTGCGTGTCCAAGATCCTGAGAGGAGAATGGAGGAGAGGGGAATGTGGCGTGGCCATCCCCCCTGGGAGGTGATTTCTCACTTTCTGTCTCTCTGTCTCTCTCTTTCTGGTGAGCACACATGCCCTATAGCAAAAACCTCTTAAAAAAAAAGCATTGATAAAAAAATCGATAGCTAATATACTGAAAGGTGAAAGACTGAAAGCTTCCTCTAAAATATCAGGAACAAGACAAGAATATCTGCTCTTAATACTCTTATTCAACATTCTACAGGAAGTTCTAGCCAGGTTTTTGGTAAGAAATAAAAGGCTCAAGACTGGAAAGGAAGAAGTAAAACCATATCTTCAGATGACAGGATCTTATATATACAGATAACATTAAATAATCCACAAAAAATATTAAAACTAGTAAATGTGTTGAGCAAGGAATCAAGATTTAAGATCAGTATAAAAAAGGGTTTTATATTTATAAACCAGCAATGAACAATCCAAAAATGAAATGAAGAAAATAACTGCATTTATAATCAAGCACCAAGAAGAAATGCCAAGAAATAAGTTTAACAAAAGAAGTGCTAGATCTTTACACTGAAAACTATAAAATGCTGTTGAAAGAAATAAAAGATGACCAAAATAAATGGGAAAATATCCTGTGTTCATGAACTGGGACATTCAGTATTGTTAAGATGTTAATATTCTCCAAATTGAACTACAGATTCACAGCAAAGCCTATCCAAATCTTGTCTACCTTTTCTTTCTTCCTTTTCTCTCTTCTTTCTTTTAATAGAAATTGATGTGCTGATCCTAAAATTCATCTGAAAATGTAAAGTGGTAAGAATATCCAAACCAACTGGGAAAAACAATAAAGTTGGAGGACTTTGATTGTACAGCACTGGCATAAGGAATAGAAATAACAGTCCAGGGGGTCACCAGGTGGCATGGTAGTTAAAAGGCTCTGGACTACTATATGGCTGACCATGGTTCAAGTCCTGGACCTGGTGGCTTGCTTTCTCTCTCTCTCTCTGGTCAAATAAAAAATAACAATGATAAATAAAATAAAGGAAATAATTCTTTTTAAAAAAGAACTAAGAGTTCAGAACAAACCCTTATGCTTACTTTGGACAAAGGTGCCAAGACAATTCAATGAAGAAAAGAATAATTTTTTTCAATAAATAGTGCTGGGAAAACTGGACATCCAGATGCAAAAGAATAAATCTGGACCCTTACTTCACATCATATATGAAATTATCTCAGAATAGATCAAAGACTTAAACATAAGAGTTAAAACTATAAAACTCTTAGAAGAAAATATAGGTGTAAATCTCCCTGAAACTGGATTAGGCAAGGTCTTCTTAGATAGGACACCAAAGCACAAGTGACAAAAGAAAACAGTTAAATTAGATTTAGCAAAATGAAAGACTTTTGTGGTTTAAAAGACACCATTAAAGAAGTGAAAAGGCAAGGCAACACACAGAACAGAAGGGGTATATTCAAATCATGTATTTTTCTGAGAAGAGATTCCATCTAGACTATAAAGAAGACTGGGAACTGAACAATAAAAGAAGATTCTGATTCAAAAATGGGCTAATGATGATAATAAACATTTCTCTGGAGAAGGTATAAAAATGGCAAATAAGCACATGAAAGAATTCTCAACATCATTAGCCATCAAGGAAATGTAAATGAAAACCACAGTAAAGGGCCAGCAAGAGGTGTGGGGGTTAAGGCGCTGGATCCCACATGGCTGGCTGAGTAGTTCAAGTTCTGGACTCGGCACCTTGAAAATCATGCCAGGTACATGTGCATGAATGCCTAAAATCCTGAGGAAGGACTGAAGAAGGACTGCGGCCAGGCCATTCTCCTGGTGTGTTTGAGGGAGTAATTTCTCACTTCCGCCCCCCCTCTCTCATTCTCTGGTGAGTACATGTGCTCTATAGCAAAAAGTAAAAAGAAAGAAAGAAAACCAGTTGGATACCATTTCACATCCATTATGATGGTGATAAAGAGGCAGACAACAAGTGTTGTTTCAAGAATGATAAATTGCAACCCTCAACACATTACTAGTAGGAATGAAAAGTGGTGCAGCTACTGTGGCAAACAGCCTGGCAGTTCTTCTAAATGTTAAACAAAGTTATCTATTATCAATATGCCTAAGGAAATGGAAAAGATGTCCACACACAAAAAAATTGTACTTGAATGTTCATAGCAATGTTCTTCATAATTTCCAAAAAGTGGAAATAACCCAAATGTCCATCAATTGATGAGTAAATACACAAAATATAGTATATCCATATTTTGGATATAACAAGGATTATTATTCAGCCATAAAAAGGAATGAAGTACTGATACAGGTTACAACGTGATGAAACTTGGAAACGTTTTGTGGTGTCAAAGAAGCGAGACACATTATGGTACATATTATATGATTCTATTTACATGTTCAGTATAGGCAAATCCATAGAGATGGAACACAGATTGGTGGTTGCCAGGGGCTGGAGGGTGACTCAGAGATTGAGGAATGCATGTGAATGCCTTTGAGGCCTCTTTTTGGGGTGATAAAATGTTGTGGAATTATGTTTGCACAACTCTGCAAATACACCAAAAAACATTGAATGACATACTTTAAATGGGTGAATTTTATGGTAAGTTACATCTCAAAGAAGAGAAAAAAACTTAGAAGGGGAAAAGGCATATTGGAAAAAGTTTTTTTTTTTTTAATTTTTTTATTTTGAGAGGTCTTTGCTATAGGGCGCGTGTGCTCACCAGACAGAGAGAGACAGAGAGACAGAAAGCGAGAAATCACCCCCCAGGGGGGATGGCCACGCTGCAATCTCTTCTCTTCCATTCTCCTCTCGGGATCTTGGGCACGCACGCACACACGCCCAGTGTGAGTTTTAAGCCACTGGGTCCGGGACACGAACCGCGGTCGACTACGTGGGAGTCCAGCTAACTACTGGTCCCATATTGGAAAAAGTTTTAAAGTGCCATATGTGGAGGCAAAATCTCTGAAGAATTTAGCCATGACTTCAATTAGGAATTGCATAAACATATAAACATACACACACTTTTCTTAGAGAGTGAATATCATGTGCTTAGAGTCCAGAAAACCAGATAAACAGCATTCTTAATAATTCCTAGGACAGGACATAGCCTTGTTACATGGACCTACTCCCATCCTCGACCAACTTTTATTTATTTTATCTTACTTTATTGTTTTAGTCTGGCAAATTCTTTAAGAAAAATTAATATTTATAATAAAAAGCTTGGGCTATTTATGATGACCTATTTAGCTTATTAATTAACCAGTGAGTCATCCATAGTTCTATGATATGTTGGTCAAGGTTCTAAAGCAGTTACTACCAAGCTGCTTTCTATTTCATTTTTAAAAGGATATTTATAATATTTTTATAGGCAGCCAAATCATATAAATATGATTATAGTAACAATTCCATCATGTGTCACTTAGTGATAGGAATACCTTCTCAGAAATGAATGGTTAGGCAATTTTGTCATTCTGTGAAAAATCAGTGTGCTTACACAAACCTATATGGTATATAGCCTACTGCTCCACTGTCATATATGCAATCTGTCATTGACTGAAACATTATTACGTGGTGAATAACTGTATGAACACAATGCCATTGGTGATGACTGGTTACTAGGAAATGGGCACGAAACTTATTTCTTCTATGGTTTTTCACTTCAGTGATGAATGGTCATTTGTTCACATTTTACAACAAGTTCTAAAACTATCAGAACAATAGCTTCCAGGGGAAACTGGACTCAAGTTTAACTGCAAAATGGTCAGTAATAGAAGAAAGTTACTCTTTGGCGTGAATTCATTTGTAGAGGCCATCATTTCATGAAATCATTAAAATATGTAAACAGTAACACCTAACACATGCAGTGTTTCGAGACAGATTTATCTGGTTTTCTCTAGCCTAGCCCATCTTGTTTTCTGTGGCTTCTCTTTTACTCTCAAAGTGAGAAAAATAAATCTAATGAAATTGTACCATGACATGGAGAACTCACTGCCCACAGGACACAGAATTCTACTTGACTTTTTCTTTTTTCTTCTTAGCCATCCAATGAGTCTAGTCTTTCATATGTCTCGTACTTACCCTTTCTTTTTATTCTTGATCATAGCACTCAAGTCTAGGGAGTTATGGACTCATAACTAAATTATTGCAATAGCTAATTGGTTTCTTTATTTCCATCCATCTCTACCTCAACTGCATCTGGCACCAATATTTTACCAGCTTTTACCAGAGAGAGAGAGGGAGAAAACACTTTCCAATGGGATGTGCCACAATCCCTTCTTCTCCATCTTTCCATCTTGTTAGGATTTTGTACACCCATGTGTACATGCCTGGACCATTTCCCAAATTGCTGGGGTTGGGACTTGGACCATGATTGGCCATATGGGATCTGGCTTTCTTAACCACTAGGCCATGGAACAACCTTAAAATATCAAAGTTCTAAAAATAACATCAAATCAAGTAATATCTCTGTTTAAAAACCACGACTGACTCTCCTATGCATACTGAGTAAAGGCCAAACACAATTAGCCTGGTATCCAAGGCTTTTCAAAATTTAGGTCCAAACTTGGTTTCTACATTTATCATCTACCACTTCCTTGAACAAAACTGGTCTCCTTACAGTCCCTTAAACTATTAATTCTTTTCGACTTCTGCTCCTGGTGTTCATCTTTCCTATAATACCCTCCTATCTTTGAAATGTGGTCCAAAGCATACTTCTGTCCATGACACCCTGCTTGAAGATTGACAGTTCGCAGTGACTTCTCCTTTATGAATGTGATGAATGTTACAGACAGTGTCATTCATTTGGCAATACACATAAAACTTCTCCTGTTTTACACTTTCCCCCCTAATTGACAGAGGGCATGTGCACTCACCAGAGGAAGGTAGAAAAATAGAAAGGGAGAAAGGGAAAAAGTACCCATAATGGGGTATGGTCACAGCACATTCCCCCTGCTCCCCATTTCTTCATGTTGTAGGGACTCTGGGCATACAAACATATGCACCCAGTGTGTTTCTCAAGCCAACAGTTTCTTCAAGGGACTTGAATCATGATCATGTGGGATCCAGCTTCCGTAACCATTAGGCTACAGGACCAGACCCTACATTGTTAATTCTTGTACCATTTAATTTTGTGTGTATCTTGCATATTTAATTAGATTGTTAGCTCCTTGGGACAGGAGCCATTTATTTATTTAATACATATATTTAAAGCTTATTTCTTCCACAAGGAAGAGAGAAATAGAAACAGAGAAAGCAAGAAAGGGAGAGAGATAAAGAGAGATGCCCAACAAGGTCCCAATGCCATGATCCACTCCAGTCTTCAGCCAGCCTTAGATCACTGGCATAAGTGCACCCACCACACTCAGGGAAGTCTCCAGACTCAAACCGAAAACCTTCCTATGTGGGATTATCTCACAGAGTGTCCTATTTTATTGTTGCACCCTGTCTGCTCAGAGGGCAATTATTATACTTCAAAAAATTACCCACAGAGCACACATTATGCAGAAGGATATAATAAAGTCTTGTTATTGACTAAAGAGTTTCCCCAAGAAACTTCACTCTCAGATGACAGCACTTACTGTATTTGACAATTCCTTACACATTCACGCCAAAATTGATTACTTGAAAGGTGACACAGTTTTATAGGTTACTCGAAGATATTAAGGATTTATAATCTGCCTCTGAAATACTCTGAATTCCCTATTAAAATACAGAATTAACTTTTAATAAATAAATCCATCTTCCCCTGAAAACTTAAAAATAACATGTAAGGAGACCCAGCACTAGTCAGGACAGAAAGCTGCTAGCCACCTCCAACTTTGCCTGTTTTTGCCTCTGGGTTCAACTTCACGGCTGTGAAATCTCCTCAAGCCAGTGTCCCCCCCCCCGACCCCAGACCCAGCTCTAGCCAGATAGGATAGCTGCTTTGCTCCCTCTTGCTCTCTTCTGTCCATTCTAACTTTTTTTCTTTTTGAAAAAACAAACAAACAAACAAACAAAACAAACAAAAAAATCTCTCTGCACTCCTTGGGCCTTTCTCCTGTTAATCTCTGTCTTTTTTGTCACCTAGGACAGAAAGCTGCTAGCCATCTCCAACTTTGACTGTTTTGCCTGGTTTTCCATTTTCATCCCAATTTCATTTTTTTGAAGGGACTTTTTTCTCTTTTTTAGGCTAGCCATCCAAGCACTGTGAGTTTGGAAGAATTCTCTGCACATCACTGTAGTGGTTGCAAAATTAGTGAAATTCCCCTTCACAAATCCTATTGCAAAACTCCTCCTGTGATTCCCACATTTGAGGACTTAGTAGAAGGGAGAAAATAGCGCCAAATTATTTCATAGTGGGGGAAACACACAAGTTCACAGTCACTGAATCCCTCTCCAACAAATTGACCAGAAGTGACTATATTACCAAATGACTAAAAATCAAAGAAGAGCCTCAAGGATGAGAGAATCAAGTAGTACATCCTCACCAAGGGAACAATGTAACCTATCTCCAAGTAGGGAAAATTTAGAGCATATTACCGAAATGTCAGAAAAAGAATTTAGAATATTTATGGTAACAAAATTCTATGAGATGCAAGAGAAAAGAGATATTGAGCTCTAAGATATAAGGAAGTCCTTCCACAATATGAAAGAAGAATTGGACATCATAAAAAAGAATCAAATGGAATTGTTAGAGATGAAGGCTATAATACAGGAAATCAAAACCTTCCTCTAAAGTATCAAAAGCAGGCTAGACCAGGCAGAAGATCAAATTTCATAAGTAGAAGACAAAACCAATCACCTAGAAAAAAATGATCAAAAATACTGAGCAAACAGCCAAGAAAACTGAGGATAAAACACAAGAAGTACTAGATACCATGGAATGCCCAAATACATGAATAATTGGTATCCCAGAAGGCGAAGAAACAAATAAGGGCATTGATAATCTATTCCACGAAATCCTAGAAGAAAACTTTCCAAGTCTAGAGAGGCACTCAAACATCCAGACCCAAGAAATACAAAGAACTTCAAGTAGAATCAATCCAAGAAGATCTTCTCCACACCACATTATAGCTAGATTGACCAAAACGACAGACAAAGACAAGATATTAAGACTGGCAAGAGAGAAATGTCAAATCACTAACAAAGGCTATCCCATCAGGCTAACACCAGACCTCTCATCAGAAACAATGTAAGCAAGGAAATAATGGGGAAATACATTCAAAATATTAAATAAAAAACTATTTCAACCAAGAATATTATACCCAGCAAGATTTTCCTTCATATAGGAGAAGAAAATAAAAACGTTCTCTGATAAACAAAACCTGATAGAATGTACCAATTCCAGACCAGCTCTTCAAGAAATTCTGAAAGGAGTACTATACCAAGAAAACTAAAGAGAGACAGACAGCAATAAGAGAACAACAACAAAAAGAAAACCCCAGGAATATGGCCAACTTAATGGTAGGGACAAGTTTGAAAATATCATTAATAACGTTGAATGTCAATGGATTAGATTCT
>NW_006205516.1:1445777-1448140 GCF_000334495.1 Tupaia belangeri chinensis
CTGGCTGAATGGATTAAAAATCAGAAATCCTCCATCTGCTGCCTACAAGAAACCCATCTCATGGATAAAGACATACATAGACAAAAGTGAAAGGCTGGAAAAAGGTACTCCATGCAAATGGAAACCAAAAAAGAGTGGGAGTCGCTATACTGATTTCAAACAAAATAGGCTTTAAGACAAAAAAAAAAAAAAGACAAAGAAGGGCATTATGTAGTAATAAAAGGGCTAATTCACCAAGAAGCTATAACACTTATTAATATCTATGCACCAAACTCAGGAGCACCCAAATGTGTAAAGGAAAGACTGCTAGATCTAATAGAAAAGATAAGCTAACACTATAATTGTTGGAGATCTCAATACCCCATTATCTCCTTTAAACAGGTCAATGAGACAAAAAATAAGCAAAGAGATTCAGGATCTAAATGATACCACAAATAAGATGGACTTGATAGACATCTATAGAACTTTCCACCCAAAAACCACATATACATTTTTTTCAGCCCCACATAGTACTTTCTCAAAGATTGATCATGTGATAGGGTACAAAACCAGCCTTTACACATTCAAAGGCATAGAAACTACATCCAGCATCTTCTCTGACCATGATGGAATTAAACTCGTTATTAATCTCAGGAAAAGCCCTTGAAAATATACAAATACATGGAAACTAAATAACCTACTTCTGAATGACTCCATGAATACTGTAGAGATTAAGATGTAAATCAAAAGATTCATGGAAACTAATGATAATGAGTACACAAGTTTCCATAATCTATGGGATACTGCAAAAGCAGTTATAAGAGGGAAGTTCATAGCAATTAGTGCACACAAGAAATAGACGGAAAGGTGGCAAAAGGACAACCTAACATCATGCCTCAGGGAATTGGAAAAAGAACAACAAAAAAATCCAAAAATGTCAGGAGAAAAGAAATAATAAAGACTTGAGCAGAAATAAATTAAATAGAAAATAAGTGAACTATACAGAAAATAAATGAAAGCAAAAGCTGGTTCTTTGAAAAGATAAAGATTGACACACCATTAGCCAGACTAATTAAGAAGAAGAGAGAAAGGAACCAGATAAGTCACATCTGCAATGAATCAGGTAACATTACAACATAACAGAAATACAAAACATCATTAGAGGATACTATGAGGGACTCTATGCCAACAAAGAAGAAAACCTAGATGAGATGGACAAATTCCTGGACACACTATCTACCAAGATTGACTCAGGAGGACATAGAAAGCCTGAATAGCCCTATAACAAGCAATGAGATTGAATCAGTAAAAAATAACCTCCCAAGAAAGAAAAGTCCAGGCTCTGATGGCTTCACTTCCGTATTTTACAAAACTTTTAAAGAAGAGGTAACCCCCATTCTACTCACACTGTTTCTAGAGATCCAAAATGAAGGAACCCTTCCGAATTCATTCTATGAAGTCTCCATTACCCTCATTCCCAAAATGGATAAGGATATGACAAAAAAGGAAAACTACAGACCTATATCCCTGACAAATATAAATGCAAAAATTCTCAACAAGATACTTGCTAACCATATTCAGCAGCATATAAAAAAGATTATTCATCATGACCAGGTAGGCTTTATTCCAGGGATGCAAAGGTGGTTCAACATATGCAAAATCATAAATACAATACACTACATTAATAGAAAGATAAAAATCATATGATCATTTCATTCAATTCAGAAAAAGCATTTGACAAAATACAACATGCCTTTATGAACAAGACTCTCAGTAAAATTGGCATAGAATGACCATTTCTTAGCATAATAAAAGCCATTTACAAAAAACCTACAAATAACATTATACTGAATGGGGAAAAGCTGAAAGCCTTTTCACTAAAAATGGGTATAACACAAGGCTGCCTATTTTCTCTGCTCCTATTCGATATAGTACTGGAAGTTCTAGCCAATGTGATCAGACAAGAGAAGGAAATAAAAGGCATTACAAGAGGGAAAGAAGAGCTTAAATTATCTCTGTTTGTAGAGGACATGATTGTATACATAGAAGACCCAATAGTATCCATAAAAAAACTTCTCCAAGTAATAAATGCATACAGAAAAGTGGCAGGATACTAAATTAATTTACAAAAATCTTTAGCATTTCTATATGCAAATAAGCGAGCAGAGACAGAACTGAAGAAAGTAATCCCATTTACCATAGTCACAAGAAGTGTAAAATATCTAGGAAAAATACTAACCAATGAAGTTAAGGATCTCTATAAAGACAAATGTAATAATATTAAAAAAGAAATTGCAAAGGAAACAAAAAAGTGGAAGGACATCCCATGTTCCTGGATTGGGAGAATTAATATAATCAAAATGGCAATCCTACCCAAATTAATC
>NW_006205516.1:1449088-1462051 GCF_000334495.1 Tupaia belangeri chinensis
CCAGGATCCTGAGAGGAGAATGGAGAAGGCATTGTGGCATGGCCATCCCCCCTGGGGGTGTGTGTGTGATTTCTCGCTTTCTGTCTCTCTGTCTCTCTCTGTCTTTTTGGCTTGTACGTGTGTCCTATAGCAAAAGACCTCTCAAAAAAAAAAAAAAAGGCCCTGGAATTTGATAGAAAGTGGACAAATGTGGAAGATTTGTTGCTGAGTGAAGCAAGTCAGGCTATAAAGGAGAGGCATTGTATGTCTCCACTTAATATATACCTACTATTAACACTCTATGGTAGAGACTGAAAGACTAGAGAACATAAAAGTATTAAAAATTGTAATAAACACTAGAGACAAAGTGGAAAGAGAGTGTGGGAAGGGAAGAGCATAGAAAAGGAAATTTGGGGGGGGGGAATGGAGAGGTAAGACACTTGTGGGACACAAATAAGGTTTATTATCTGTTGATGAGGATGTGTATTAATAGTCTCAACAAGGCTGGACTGAGGTGTATATCATGCTGGGTAAAGGCTCTTCACAATCTAAATGATGTATAGCGATTTAATGTATGAATAAAAAAAACATATAAGGAAAAATGGCCAAGCCAGAAGCATAATCACTAAGATTTAGTTGATCATAAAATACTCAAAAAGCCAAGGTGCTTGAAACTCACACTGGGTGTGTGTGTGTGCACGCCCCAAATCCTGAGAGGAGAATGGAGAAGGGATTGTAGCATGGCCGTCCCCCATGGGGGGTGATTTCTCCCTTTATGTCTGTCTCTCCAGCGAGGCATGCCCTATAACCCCTCCACCACACAAAAAAACCTCTCAAAAAAAAAAAAAAAAAAAAAAAAAAACTCTGAGTATGAGTACCACGAAGCCAAGACTCCATGAAACCTACTTACATTTCAATGTTTTTTTTTTTTTTAATCTATAAAACAGGCTAAACTATATAAGGGAAATAAGTCTAGAACACAAAAGGTAAGTAAAATTATATGCATAATTCAGACTAAAAATTGTTCTTTAGACCTTCATTCTTCCTGAATTGTTTACATAATTGGATATTTATTTAGATAGAAATGTAATTCCAAGATCGCAGTTGCTAAATCTGTGCTGGTTATGGACACTGACTCAAGACTTTTCCATCATCTAGGTCTATCAATATTCTTGTTAACTTTGTAACTGAGAAAATAATTATTGCAAAATTCCCACATCAGACTGCTGCTAAAGCCTTTAAGTGGCATGGGATACACTGACTGCCAATTCTTATAAATGTTTTGTTTAGCCTTATGGATTGCCCAGACAACAAAGCTTTGGCAACAAATGCTGTTTGCTTGTGAAACCCACATCTCATATAAATCCCTTGTTGTTTATGTGGGAGAGAGAACAATTTGATTATCTCACATGATCAGATCAAAACTGCAAGGAACAGTTAAGCTTGATATTTCTAGGTGTATCTTTTCCTTCTGAAATCTTCCTGTTAAATAATGCTTTTTGGTTCCTTTAGCCCAGCCTTGACTACAAATAGGGAAGTGTCCCAATCTTAATTTGAAAGATCCGGGTTTTATGAAAATTTTACCAATTTTCTTCTCTGAAGAGTAGTATGATAATGAATTGAGCTTCTTGTCAAGAAAAATGTCAAGTTCAAAGTATTATTTCCTTCACTTCTAATTGCAAATAAGTTTTACCTTTTATTGTGTTCCATTATACAATTTTACATAGTACCATTATTATTTTAAGCAATAATTAAGCAAATTGAATTAATGTTTTTGAGCTCTACTTTTCAGCATATAGATTTACCTAAAAAAAGTACAAACCAAGCACAGTGGTGCAATTTTCCAGGCACTTTCAAGTTGCTTAAATATTTACAATCATGTAAGCACCCTGTTTGAAAGCAGGAACATTTTGGTGTCAGGAGCAAACACTCCACATATATCAAATCTTTAAATTTTAACATTTGCACAGCTCCGAATATTCCTGAGAAAGGTCAGTCTCATTGTCATTTACATCTGCATTTCCTCATACTTCAGAGTATCTTGGAGAGCCATAACCTCTGTCACTCGATGTACCACTAATTGCACAAAATACATGTAATGTGTTGCTCATCCAAGGAGAATGCATTGTGTCTTCTTGTAATATCTAAAACAAACAAACAAAAACATCCACATGGTTATTATGAAACAAAATAGCCACTGCCAAAAAAAGAATGTGTATATAAAATTACAGGCATATTTCAATTTATCACTGACACTTAGCTATTTAAAATGACAAAAAGCAAAGAGCAAGAAAATAACATTACCGACTTAAGTCTTCAAAGCTGTATTACAAAGGCAGCGTATCAAAAAAGCAGAAAAGATCTGGTTACTCATTAAGAAAAACAAAAGTTGAAAAATGCAAAACTCAATAAAAAGCAAGAAATAATACAATCTTTAAATAGGGACTCTCTGATATGAATTAACAGGTCCTCTTCTAACACAGTGGTTCTCAAAATCACTTGTGGAGCTTTTCAAACATGGAGATACCCATGTTCCTTCCCTGCAGACTTGGAAATAATACTAAATGAAAACAAAAGTCACAAGTGCTTGTCTTGAAAGACATATCATAATTATATAAACTAATCGACACAGAAGCTTTGTCTTGGAATCAAAAAATTTCGTAAATATAAAATATAAGTGTTATATTCCTGTAAGTACAAATTGTGTATATATGTGTATATATATATATATATATACACACACACACACAAATACATACACATTTACATTATTATAAGTATTTTTTGAATTATCCATTTTGTGTGATCAAAATCAAATGCAACAGAGAGAGTTGCTTAATTCAGAGGAAGGAAAAGAATAGTGTACATATTATTTCCAATCTGTTTACATAAGTTTCTAATGTAGGTCTCAAGCTTTTAATACTTGGTTCTCAAGTTAGCTTTGAGTTAAGCCCACAGACTAGACTACAGTGGCAGTATTAGCTCATCGCATTTGTGTTTCTACAAGTCATAAGACTTAAAATAGTCAATAATGGGGGCCATCAGGTGACATGGTTAAGATGCTAGATTCCTACATAGCCAACCGTGGTTCAAGTCCCAGACCCAGTGGCTTAAAAATCATGCTGAGCATGTGTGTGTGTGTGTGTGTGTGTGTGTGTGTGTGACTAAAGTTCTGAGAGGAGAATGGAGGAGAAGGGATAGCGGCATGGCCATCACTGCTGACATGGCCATCCCCTTGGGAGGTGATTTCTCACTTTGTCTGTCTCTCTCTGGTGAGTGCATGCAACCTATGGCAAAAACTTTTTAAAAATAGTCTATAATACAGATATTTCCTCTTCTGAAAATCTTAACTCATGACACAAATCTGAAAACATACTACAGGTTTAAGGGGCCAGCAGGTGGTGTGGTGGTGAGGGTGCTGGACACCCACATTGCCGACCATAGTTTGAGTCCCTGACCTGGTGGCTTGCTTTCTCGCTTTCTCTCTCTCTCTCTCTATATATATATATATATGTGTGTGTGTGTATATATATCCCCCTGTGTATGTGTGGCTTTCTGGTCAAATTAAATAAATGAATAAATTTAAAAAGCCATTTACACTTCCTTTAGAAAAAAAAAGCCATATTACAGGTTTAAGAGATTACTAACTGATTATCAATGCTTGTCAGGTGGGACAACCAAATAAGGCACTCATCGTGAAGAAACTATGAAACAGCAAACAGACCCAACAGTGGCTACTACCAACTTTATCTAGTTAGGAAATCTGTAGTTAATAGTTTTAATAGAAGACCTTTTTAAAAAGTCAAAAGCTTGAATAAGTTTTTGAAAGAACTACACACTCTGGTATACTGCAACAGATTACATTGAAAAGGGCCAAGATATATCCAGGGTATAACTTTTTGTCACATAATGGAGCACAAAGGAATAGTTCATATTTCAGTACTCATCTATATTTTGTCCTATTTGTGGTATTATTACACATCTTGAAATGTGTGACTAAGAGAAGTCTCTGTTTTCTATGAAAATCAGATGGGCAATATTCATTGTTTTATAAAAATTCACTATAAAGTCAATATTTGCCTAAAGCAAGGCACGCCTGAATATGATGCATTATGCCAAGATAGTCTGCATAAATATAAACTAATAGAAACTAAGAATTGTCTTGGTTAGCTGCTGGTATATAACATCAAGAGTCTAACTACTGGTCTATTCAACTAAGACAAATAGCTCTGATTTATAGAATAAATGAAATAGAGGTGGGAAATAAGCAGATCTGAAAAATCCATGTTTCAGGTGGAAAAATTTATAAAATAACCACTCTAATTTGATCAAGTATAAACAGTAAATTTAACATTGTGCTTTCAAGATGAATAATCTAGAGTTTAAGATCAGGTAATGCAGCTACATGTAAATGAAATATACTATATACATTGGCTTAAAATGGCAAGTGCAATTGCTTTATTTCCTTTATAAAGGAAGAGTCCTTGCAATTTTTTTCTATGCACTACAGTGAATAGAAACCTATCAATCAGATTGTTTCTAGAAATAAACTATTACCTATATGGTAACAGTATTCCTCTCAATGGTGATGTTGGAGAGAGGTATACTACCATTGTACACATGAAACAATAAAGGAAGTAGAATAGTTTCCTACCTTCCAGTCTTGATCACCTGGCTACTTTGGGAAGGAGGGGAAAAAAGAATCTCTGAACACTGATAGTAAAGGGATGCTGTGGAGCTGGTTGCCCTCATTCTTAAGTAGGTTAATAGAAGTAAAGACAGCAAAAAGACAACACAGAACATGACTTCAGGTTCTCAAGCCAACAAGATTCCCAGCCATACTGAAGTTCGCCACACTGAGATGATAATGGTTGGAAAAGTGGACTCCTGGTTATTCAATGCAGCCTTGGGTTAATTGTACCTACATTTCCCACAGCTCTAAGAAAAAAACTTACAAAATAAATTCAGAGAGGTGGAGTTTGACTGCAAGTTAACTTTTGTGTTGTCTTAGAAATCTTTCTTTTCCCCATTGTTGTACCATAGTTCTTCAGATATTAAACACTAGGTCCTTCTGAACATTCTATGTGTGTCTCCTATAGGGAATGACTGCCTTCAAGTAATCAGTGAAATGCAAATACCAGGTCAAATGAGGTTCTTTTCAGGACCAGATTTAGGAATATATTCTCTAGAGAATTGTAGTTATCCTTGTTTCTTTTAATCCTTAATTTCTTAAAATATTTAATTTCTGAACTAAATATTTACCTTATTGGGTGTTTACATTAGTGAGGAAATGCAAGAGACTTTCTTTTTGAGAGAGAGCTTTTTGCTATAGGGCACATGTGCTTGATCGAGAGATGGAGAGACAGAAAGCGAGATATCACCCCCCAGGGGAGATGGCCATGCCGCAATCCCCTCTCCTCCATTCTCCTCCTGGGGCCATGGGTATACACACACACACCCAGCATGAGTCCCAAGTCACTGGGTCCAGGACTTGAACTGTGGGTGGTCATGTGGAAGTACAGTGCCTTAACCAGTATGCCACCCGCTGATTCCACAGGAGACTTTTTGATAAGCTTAAAAGGCTCAGTCACTGAGGAACCAGACGACATCATGCTGCAACTTTTACAAACATGTTCAAGATGTTAACATGCTTAAGTGACCATTGAGGTATAAACACAAATTTCATGACCCCAATATGGGAATGAAGTTTACCAGGATAATTCAGGAGTACTCATATTGTCTATAAAGGTCAGTTAAGTATATAAAAAGTATTAATATGACATCATTTGCCCATAAGTGATGATCAGGTCATTGCTTCTATAGTTTCCAGGCTATGTTCAACTAAGTCAACTGTAGTTGTCACCAACAGTCACAGATTAAAATGCTAAGAGGTTTTATGAAAAAAGAGATTTGCTGGATATATGGGTATGAAGACAATCCCCAAATTTTGAAAATCACTCAGGGTCTCAGCTAAATGATAGTATTTAGTTTCTTACAGTCAAGACAGGGATATTAATTTAGGAACTTGGTTATCAATGGTTATCAAGTCAATCATTTCACTTTGTTAGGGTTCTTGACTCTTACCCATGTTCACAGTAGATAAATTCAGACTTGTTCAGCTAGTCACTTTTTAATGATATTGCAGTACAAAGAATGAGATGACTTATTACTGATCATTGCATCAGGAATAGCTTTAGGTAATCACTTCAAATTTGATTTGCACTGTATCATTTAAATGATTAAAGATAATATAAGCAAAATTTAAAATATAGACTAATTTTAAGGTAATACATTTTGAACTAATAGATTTTGCTAAGCAACCAAATCATATTTTCATTTTCAACCACTCTAATACTTGCCTGCTCATGGATAATGTCAGACAATTCTTTCACCATGTCTCTGAAATTTGACTTTAGCCCTTCATGATACTCAATTTGATCTTCTTTAATTAGCCGCTCATTTAGTTCAAGTGCAATGCTGCATGCCTGTATGAATTTCCTGTGGATGACATCAAAGATAAAAGTTTTGTTATCTTTTTTAGGTGGTCTCACCAACAATTCAATGCATTTTAACCATGGTTTGCCTAGAAAGAACATGAGAATCCTGTATTTTCTCACTGTGCATTTGTTTTGTTTGTTAGTTTGTTTTAGAGGAGTTCTTTTATTAGGTTATATTGTTTCTGAAATAAAAAACAAAAACAATAATGCATTATATTTTCCTTCCCTTCTAAAGTACATAGAAGCATTAACTAATATTTTGTAGTTATATTCCCATTATGTTTCCATTTTATGTCTTTTTCTTTTATTTTCTTGTTGTTGTTTTTTCATTTAATCGCTGTATATTTTTGCAGCATACAAAATAAATCTTCCCAGCATGAATACACTGTGTATTGGTCTAAAGATATTACCATACATATCATCATGACCACATAATATTCTACTTTTGTGTCTGTTATATGTTTTGTTAAAGATGTGGAATGCATCATGAATGTGGGTTGTCGGAAAACTCATGACACATTTTTGCATAGAAAAACATCGAAAAAACATGTCATGACTTTTCCAACAATCTAGTAAGTGTATGTGCTGCCTAAGCGATCTCACTGTGCATTTGTTAATGTTACTTCACAAGGCTGAAATAATTTCTCCTTTCTTTTCTACCATTGCCCTCTAGTTTCTTTCTTCCTTCCTTTTCTAATTGCCTGAGGATGTGTATGCTTGTCAGAGGGAGACAAAGGGAAGAAAGAGGGAGAAGGTACCCCCCACCCTCGCCACCATGAGGTGTGGTCATGCAGCAATCCATTCTCCTCCATTTCTTCATCTCATCTGGATTTTAGGTACCCACACACATACACTCAGCATGTTTTTCAAGCTGTTGGGTTCTGGGATTTGAACCACAGTTGACCACTTGGGATCTGGTTTCTTTAACCACTAGGCTATGGGGCTGACCCTGCCCTCTGGTTTCTCACCTCCTTCAAAACCTGGCTGGAAACATAAACCCTCTAGGAAGCCTACTTGCTCAGTCATTTACTTGATATTTTATCAGTAAAGTTGTGCTAACATGAATTTGTACCAGTAGAGGAGTCATTCATTCCAAAAGAATGTATTTGAGGTTTACTATGTGTTCAGCACAGTGTCGGGTTCTGTAGGTGTGAAGTATCTTCACTGGACTGGTAAGAGTAGGGATAGAGTCAATGACCTATCATAGAAGTTTTTTTTTTCCCCCACTATTTCTGTGTTTATGTTTAATGTCCATTCAAAGTGTGGGTCTTAGGGCATAAAGTACCTCCGCTGCCCATTTGTTTTGTATGTCTGGCATAACAACTGGTAAGAGTCTTCTGTACAAGTAGGCATTAATAAATACTGGTGAATGATGACCTCTGGTTACTCTGTAACCTTAAACAGCTTATCAGCTGTTATCACACAGACAGGAAAAGTAAATTAAGTAAACCAGGAGCAAATGGGTGGATAGGTTATCATCTTTCTACTTAGTCTATTTAACTGTTTCTATTGTCTGAATGTAAATGCGTTTTATATGTTAAACAGATTTTTTTTCTAATGTAAGACCATGCTTTAGCTTAGGGCTTCTCACTGAGGACAAGATATGGCATGTCCTAGGCTGGCAGAATCCAAGTGGAAATAATGACTCAGGATAGAAGCGAGGCTATGCAATCCTTCCAGCTTCACCTTTATCCTTACCCTAAATGGTCTGAAATTCTAGAACACAAGGTCAATCGGGTAAAGAAGATAATAAATGTAGGCCTATGCTTGTGTCAGTCAAAATACACAAAGCAATAAAGTAATTGGCATATTTAATCTCCTGGGTCACTAGGGCATTGTTAATGTCTTACAGTATGAAACAGATCATTCATTTCCTCACTAGTTAAAGTACCATTAGGAAGTTACTTAGATATTACAAAAGAGCACAGAGAATGTCCTGGTTTGGAGGGGTATTATCTGGTGAATACTTTGTTGTCCTCTTTTAAGAAGAAAATGGAGCAAATAAAATAGAGGTTTAATCTGAAAACTACAAAACACTTACCTAAACATATCTTTCAACTCATTCACTTTCTTAGGTGGATACTTGCTGACTTGACTGTCATTTAAGAAAGCCCTTGCATATGCTAACGGACCGGCATTGACCTAAATTGCAGAAGGAGGAAAATGAAAGTGTTGTCAGAATATAATTGAAAGTAGTTTCTGGCATTTTACTTTTTCGTTAAAAATAACCAAACTACACAAGAGATCCATATCTAAGGAATATATTTATTATGCTTACTAAAAGATAATTTGAAAAAATCATTAACTAAAGCAAATACTCTGCAAAGATGGTATTCTAATAAACTAGTTAATGATTTCCGATATGTAAATATAAGGCTTGGCTACAGTCATAGGGATTATGTTAAAGTCTTCTGCTATAACACAAAATTTAGAGAAATGTAATGTAGTTTTTTCGTTAAGTTAATCCAAAAAATGCACGTTTTTGCACTCAGTCTAACAAATAATTCTGATGAATGCTTGCACTGTGTCTTTATAAAAGCAAGAGAAACATTAGGACATATTTTATACACATTGGATGATAACGTACCTGTACAGAAACACAGCCCTGCAGTTTAAGTTGGAGCTGAATCATGTCCACGTCAGCAGAGGAGCAAAGCTTTTGCAGCTCTGCAGTTTTATCTTTTATTTCATCAGTAGCAACATCAATTGGTTTTAAATTCATCTGCTGTTCGCAGTTTATAGGAATCCTCTTCTTTACGTAGGGAAATGAGTTTGAAGCTATTAAGATATTAAGATTGATTTACTATCCTAAAAAATCATTTGTTCAAAAGCCAAATTAAAGACAAAACTTCACTGTGCTTAATTCTCCCCATGTTTTCTCTAGAAGATGTCTTAGGTACCATATAATTAATACCCACTGCTTCAGAACTGAGGAAGAAATTCGCTAAGATACCTCAGCAATAATGAATGACATGGGGAAATGATAGTTTATCCTGTGGACATGTTTGTGCAAATTTCTGACTGAACAGCAGAACAAAGAATTATTAAAAGTTCAGTTACATGTTCCTGCTGGCCAGCTGCTACTTATGCATATCAAAAAGGACTAAGGCAGATAAGAAGTTAACACACAGAGTCTGACTTACTAGTCAAGATTGTACGGCGTTTACACTGTTCTTCTACACAGCCTTGCTTTTTGCCTGATAAAGTATATGGAGCCTCAAAAACAAATCTGTTGATATTATGATTTCTTTCAAACTCAGTCTTTCTTTCTGTGAGTTCTTTGTCATCAAAATACGGCTTCACGTAAGTAACTTGGATATGAGCATATTTTGGATCAAGATGGTTGGCATTTACCTATAATGAAAGAAAGAAAGATATTCTTTAAAAATTCAATGGAAGGAAAAAAAGGAGATATGGGTAGGTAATGTACTAAGTCCTTTGAGACCAAATGAGGAACGCTACCATTACAATTGTGTTCCCAAGTGAATACACACTTGAAGAGGGGATCTTCGTTCTTTTCTTAAGGATCATTTTACTTTTGATTATAAAAAGGTTACAGAAACCTACTTGGAGACTACAGAAAAGTCGGAAGAATATTAAAATTTTTACAGTCTAGCAGCGACCATTATTCACATTTTCATATATTTCCTTTCCTTTTTTTCTTTTTTAAAATTTTCAGAGGTCACTTGCATTTGCCAGGGAGAGAGAGGGGGAGAGAGAGAGAAAGCGAGAAAGTACCCTCCATGGGGCATGGTCACCCCACCATTCCTCTTCCTTAATTTCTCCCTCCTTTTGGGATTTTGGGTATGCGCACACATGTACCCAGTGTTTTTTTTTTTTTTTTACTTTATTTTTAAATAATTATTTTATTCAACTTTAGAGAGAGGGGGGAGGGAGGGAGGGAGGGGGGGAAAGAGAGAGAGAGAAAGTGAGAAAGCAAGCCACCAGGTCTGGGATTCAAACCGCGGTCAACCATGTAGGAGTTCAGCATCCTCAACCACCAAGCCACCTGCCGGTCCTCCCAGTGTGTTTTTTTAAGTCACCTGTTCTGGCACTTGAATCATGTAAGAGGTTATGGAGGAATCATGGAAGAGGTTATGGAGGATCCAGGGCCCCTAACCACCAGGCCACGGGCTGGCCCCTATATTTCCTTTCTCTCTTACTTCTGTGTCTATACGTGAATTGAAAAAAATGAGATCATGGTGAATATTGTTTTATAATTGGATTCCTTAAAAACATATTACAATAGTTAATTGTGCATTATATAATTTCACCTCCATACAAATATATTATGGCTCTCATAGTTCTACACTGCAGTTGTTGACATGACTTTTAATGGGCACTTAAGATGTCTTCAAACTTTTTGCTATTGTAAATGTTTCAATAAACCTCCGAATATTCAAAACTATGTACATTTTTTCTAATTTTTTTCCTTAGGATAACTTCCTAGGAAAGAAACTTAGGGGACTGGACTTAGGCACAGCAGTAAACCAACACTCTGTAACGCTGACCCATGTGGAAAGGTTCAGGGTCAGTGCCCAAAAACCTTCTTGAATGACACATACATGTTTATGATCAGAACTGGCTGATTATGGTATAAAGACCTGTTGGTGGTTCCTGCTTTTCTGCTTTTTTGTCTTTCTCTCTTGCTCATGGAAGAAAGAAAGAAACTTTTAAAAATTGAAATTGCCTAGTTAAAAAATTTGCAAGGTTTTCTTTTTTAGAATTATTTATTTTATTTATCATTATTATTATTATTTTTCACATGAGTTTTACCAGAGAAAGAAAGAAAGAGAGAGAGGAAGCAAGCCATCAGGTCCAGCACTCGAACTGTGGTCAGCTATATGGGAATTCTAGCGCCTTAACTACCATGCCAGTTGCTGGCCCCAAGATTTGCAAGGTTTTAAGAATTTCAAAACTGATTGCCTAATTATCCTGCAGAAAGGATTACCAATTTGGACACTCACAATCAGTGTCTGACAAGCTAAAAGAGGATATGCTCAACTGCATTATTTCTTTTTGTTTTTCTTTTTTTTAAGAGAGTTTTTTTGCTATAGGGCGTGTGTGCTTGCCAGAAAGACAGAGAGACCGAAAGCAAGAAATCATCCCCCTTCTTCTCTTGGGCACACATGCACAAGTGCCGGTCAACTGCATTATTTTAACCCTACCCTATGGAGGAAGTGAACAAGAAAGTACTATAGTTCTATTCTAGTGACATGAAAGTATAGCTGTAAGTTATGGACCATTTCATAAATAGTCTAAATTTCAGTTCTAAAGGAAGGAGAACATAGTGTGACCAGACCCTATGGAAGGCGCTTATCTCTCTCTCACATTTAGTGCCTATATCCTTTTTTTCTCTATATATGCAGGAGGATGGATGGGAGTAAAACTTTCTCAGTATCGCTCAACTTCTCTAAACCAGCTCTATCTATTCTCACACAGAAATCTACAAGCTCATCTCCAGAAACCTTAACATTTTCTGTCCCATTAAAAAGCTAGATTTTGGGACCAGCAGTTAGCGTAATGGCTATGTCGCTGGACTCCCATGTAGTCGACCGTGGTTCGAGTCCCAGACCTGGTGGCTTGAAACTCACGCCAGGTACGTGTGCGTGTGTGACCAAGATCCCGAGAGGAGAATGTAGGAGAAAGGATTGGAGTGTGGCCCTCTTGGGGGGGGGGTGATTTCTCACTTTCTGTGTTTCTCTGTCTGTCTGGTGTGCGCATGTGCCCTATAGCAAAAATCTCAACAAAAAACAAACAAACAAACAAAAAACCCACTAGATTTCTCCAGAGAGATCTCGGGATGGTTGAGGGAATTACCTGGCTGAGACAAAACATAAAAGGCAAATAAAAAAAGAAGTCAAGGGACCCAGATCCCACAGGGTAAACTGTGGTTAAAATCTTGGCCCTGGCAGTTTGGAAAAAAACCATGATATGTATGTATGCTTACATGCCCCAAATCCCGACAGAATGGAGAAATGGAGAAGGGATTGTGGCATGACCATGCCCCACTGGGGAGTTCTTGCCCTGCCTCCTGCCTCCTCTCTCTGTGTCTCTCTGGCCAATGTACAAGCCTTCTGGAAAAAAAAAATCAGCTCTTAATCTGGGCACACCCATGGCAACTAAGGACAGTCAGGCCTTCCTACTGTGCTTTCCCAAAATTTGTCTATCAGCAACTATGTATTTCCTAAGGAAGAGCCTTTCTTACTGGAACTTTTCTCACCCTACCTTGCAGGGTGTAGTAGAATGAATAACCTTTAGATAAGGTCCAAGGCATCTTTCCTAAACCTACACCGTCATTAATGCAACCATAGTCACTACTACTGTACTAAAGATATCTGAAAATAAAATGTGTGCTCTAACGTGATTTTAATCATAAAATATATATCTGAGAATCATAATGCTAATAGCATTTACTTTAATAAGCTAATCTTTATTGAGCATGCTAGCGTCTATTATTATTAGTGAATACTTTTTATGTACTAAG
>NW_006205516.1:1462098-1470599 GCF_000334495.1 Tupaia belangeri chinensis
TACAACAACCCCATGAGGAAGGTACTATTATGATCTCCATATTATTAATGAGAAAAATGAAGCACAGAGAGGCTTTGTGAGTGGCACAGAATGAAGACTTGAATCCTGATCTCTCTGAATCCAAAGCCCCCCCCCTTTTTTTCACTATCTAGAAGGTTCTATTTCCATGCTTCTCCACCAGCTTTAAAAAAAATAAAAAATAAAAAAAAAGGAAAAACAGAGGAGCAAAGCACTACGCCTGGAACGAACAAATCATGATTTCAAAATGTAGGGCATATATTACCTTGTCTGAATCTTGAATTATTTTGACATTATCTGTACCGAATTTTTCACCATAAAGTTTAACAAGTCTCAAGGAAATCTCTGAGAGCCCAGTGAGCTTTGGCTCTTTGTAGATGTACTCCTTTCCATCTTCTTCTTCAAAGAAAGACTATTATAAAGTTAAACAAATAATAATTCATAAATAGTATGAACAAACATGACACTTAGAGAAAATTCACAAAATAACTCAATAGTACAACATACTCCAGATACCTCTTCAATAATTTCACTAAAAATCATATGCATATGTTTACCCTTTCAATCTGAAAAAATGAGAATTTTTCAATTCATGATAGTATGAACATGTTATTAGCCTGAAAAAGATTTGCATGCTGGATTTTTCTCCTTCTCTGTATACTCACCTGGTTTTTACTTCAAAGTTTTAACTTCTAGACAGTTAGTGCATACTTTAAGAAGCTTAACAGAAAATGAAACTGAAGGAGAAATCCAAACCTTATGTTACACGCTGACCTAATGGATATAGATATGAGAACCAACGTGAACTTTAAACTTGTAAAAGAGGCTCCCTACAGTTGGGATAGGTGCTCTATCTAGACAGAAACGTAGAACCAATAACAACTGCTATTGTAATCTAATAATTCAAAGGTGAATGTTTAAAAAGGAAAACAACTTTATGAACGGAAGTATACTTACTTGGCCATAAAAGGCAACTCTGAAGAAAGTGCCTAAAAGTCTTTTTTTGGTGTGCATAACCTCCAGAATTTTTGTATAAGCTCCATGAAGAGTTCTATAAACTTGAGTAAGTTTCTGAAAAATGACAATATAAAAGTCAGTTTTGTCTTTTGGTTATTACTAAAGGGATTCAAGATGAATAAGAATAAAATGCACCAATATCTCCTTTTCAAGATATTTTTGGTGAGGCCCATTTATATCCCCATTCTCTGTTGTCACAACAGACAAAAGTTCTCATCAGCTTTAGGTGTAAGAGTAGGGTGCAAATGGTCAAATAACACTGCATTTCTTAATACCATGCTTCATTTTATTAATATCTCAATGGCAATTTATACTTTTAAAATACTGAAATATTCTATTATGACTATTTTCTTTTTTTTTTTAATTTGTCAGAGGGCACATGGACTTGCTAGAGACAGAGAGAGAAAGTGAGAAAGCATCTTCCCTCCTACGGGGAACAATCATGTCACAATCCCTTCTCATCCATCTCTCCCTCCTTTCAGGATTTTTGGGCACACATGCACATGCACCTGGCATATTTCTCAAGCTGCTGGGTCGAGGACTCAAACTGTGCAGTTGACCATATAGGATCCAGCTGCCTTAACAATCAGGCCACAGGACTGACTCACAACTACTCTTTTCTATAGGTCTGAATTATTTTAACTGAAAGGGCATCAAAATGCTTTGCTTGAGCCCTTAGGTAGAAATGTATGAAAATAAACAATCTGTACAAAAAGTTGTAGAGAATAAAATTAAATGCAGAGACAAAAATAAGTAATAATGTAGGCCTTAGTGAGGCCTGTTTTAATACAAGTTCACAGACATTTCCAAAGTATATAATCTGCACATCCAGGAAAACAAAGCACATTATGCAAACATTATCAAGAATGTGAAATGACAACCTATTGAAGAAAGGAAAATATTTGCAAATCACAGATCTGATAAGGATTTAGAACCCAGAATATATAAAGAACTTTTGCAACTCAGCAATAAAACAAACAACATAATTTTTTAAATGAGCAAAGGACTTAAGCAGGCATTTCTCCAAAGAAGATACACAAATGAACATGGCAAAATGAGAAGCTCGACATTACTCATTTTTAAAAAAAGAATCATTTTATTTAACTTTTATTTATTTATTTGACCAGAGAGGGACACAACAAGAGGGAGAGAGGGAGAGAGAGGGAGAAAGTGAGAAAGGAAGCCACCAGGTTCGAGACTCAAACCATGGTCAGCTATGTGAGAGTCCAGGGCCCTTAACCACCATGCTACTTGTCAGCCCCAACATCACTGATTATTAAGGAAATACAAATCAAACCCACAATGAATGAGATATTGTTTCACACTCACTAGGATACCTTTAATAAAAAAATTTTTTTAAGCAATAAGAATGTTATCCTTTTTAAATTGGTTTTTTTTTTTCCCCCTTTGGTCAGAGGGTGTATGTGCTCATGAGAGACAGAAAGAGAGGGAAAGGGAGAAACTGCTCCTACAGAGAACAGTTATTCTGTTATCCCTTTTCCTCCATTTCTCCTTCCCTTCTGGATTTTGGGCATGCATACACATGTGTCCAGTGTGCTTTTCAAACTGCTGGGTCTAGGACACAAACAGTGCAGTCAGCCATATGGAATCCAGTCACCTTAAACATCACACGACCGGATAGCCAATACTATACTATTCTTTTTTATATGACATAACCAGAATAGGTAAATTCAGAGAGAAAGAGAGACCAGTGGTTATTAGAAAATTGAGGTGAGATAGGTTGTGCTTACTTAATGGATATGAGGGGTTTTTGGGGGGATAATGAAATTTTTGCAACCAGAGTTGTGAGTATACAACAGAGTGACTACAGGGATCAGCAGAAAGCATAATGGCTATGTAGCTGGACTCCCATGTAGTAGACTGCAGTTCAAGTCCCAGATTCAGTGACTTAAACTCATGCCAGGCGTGTGTGCATCTGTGCCCAAGATCCCAAGAGGAGAATGGAGGAGAAGGGATTGCGATGTGGCCATCCCTCTTGGGGGGTGATTTCTCGCTTTCTGTCTCTCTGTCTTTCTGTCGAGTGCACGCGTCCTACCGCAAAAAACTCTCAAAAACGAACAAAAAACCCAAGAGTGAGACTACATTAAATACCACTGAACTGCACACTTGAAAACGGTTAATTATATGTGAATTCTTCCTCAACAATATAAAAAGAGGAACAAGAATCTCCTTTTTCTAAAATTCTTTTCATCTAATTTCCTATAGTTGAGCTCAGTTTGAGGGAAATCTTTACCTTGGCTGCTATTTCTCATTTTTTTCAGGTCATTCCATAAAGATACACTGAAAAATTATACATCAGTCTCTAGAAACAATTCATCTTTCGCAGAAAGCTAGAAAATCTATACAGCCTTTTATATACCTACAAGAAAATAGGAACTCTTCTACAGAAAATACCATTTCCTTTCATGTGTAAAGAAAACATACACTTTTTTTCCCTACTGATTGGGGGAGTAGTGAAATTGCTCCTTGAATTTCTAAAAGCCTGATCTTTATCCTAAGAGTCAGAAAAGGGACCTTTATTTTGAAATTTTCAAAGGCACTTAGGATATGATGCTTTGAGAGAACAGGTAATGGACAAATCTCACTTTGTCTTATAAGTTATTCTTTGTCGTTTATATAACCTAGACTTAATTTACTCTAGATTATCAATATAATTTATTAAATGTCACTGTAATTTTTTTTAGTGGGTACATGCACTTGCCAGATAGAGATAGAAAGACAGAGAGAGAGAGAGAAAGGGAAAAAGCTTCCCCAGAATGGCACGCAGTCATGCCCACGAATCCTTCTCCTCCCCCCTCCATTGGGATGTGGTCATGCCACAAACCCTTATCCTCCATTTTTCTATCCTGTTGGGATTTTGGGCATGCCTACACAAGCACCCAGGTTGTTTGGCGAGCATCAGGGCTGGGACTTGAACCATGGTCAGCCATGTAGAATCTGTCTCCCTTAACTACTGGGCAATGGGGCCAGCCTTCTCTTATGATTCTTTTAGGGATGCCCCATGTACACCAAAAATGTGGTAAAGAGAGGAAGACTTAGAACCTGGGAAGAAAAAGTGAGTTTGGTCAGAGCCAGTTTGAAGCAGAAATTAGAACACTACAATATATTAAGTGAATGATTTGGGACCAGCAGGTGGCATGGTGGTTAAAGTGCTGGACACTCCCACATGGCCGACCACGGTTCAAGTCCTGAATCTGGTGGCTTGCTTTCTCACTTCCTCTCTCTCTCTCTTTCTCTGCCTCTCTCTGGTCAAATTAAAATAAATGAATGAATAAATAAATAAATAAAATGAATGATTTAACTCTTAGAAAAATCCTTCAACTGGGATCAGCAGATGGCATAATGGTTACGTCACTGGACTCCCATGTCGTTGACCGCCATTTGAGTCCTGGACCCAGCGGCTTCAAACTCATGTTGGGTGTGTGTGTGTGTGCATGCCCAAATTCCCAAGAGGAGAAGGGACTGTGGTGTGGCCATCCCCCCTGGGGGGGGTGATTTCTCATTTTCTGTCTCTCTGTCTCTGTCTCTCTGGCAAACGCACACACGCTACAGCAAAAATCTCTCTCTTACAAAAAAGGAAAGAAAAAATCCTTCAACAATGAAAGATTATCTACTATATTTAAAAATAAATTACTTTGTCATTTTTTATTTTTTATTTATTTTTTAAAAATTTTTTTTGAAGAAGTTTTTGCTATAGAGCGCGTGCACTTGCCAGACAGACAGAGAGAGACAGAGAGATAGAAAGCGAGAAATCACCCCCAAGGGGGGATGACCACGCTGCAATCCCTTCTCCTCCATTCTCCTCTCAGGATCTTGGGCACGCATGCACACGCACCTGGCGTGAGTTTAAGCCACCAGGTCCGGGACGTGAACCGTGGTCGACTATGTGGGAGTCCAGCTACATAGTCATTACACTAACTGCTGGTCCCACTTTGTCAGTTTTTAAATGCCTTGAATCCTGAATCACCTCTTGCCAACACAATAATGGTAGAAACTATGATATGGACTTAAGAGACTTGAATATAAAAATTTTACTGCTCAGTGCTGATAGAAACAGCTGTTCATTATATTGCTATTCTTTATTTATTCTGTGACCTTTTATCATTAGCTTATCAGGTGGCCCAAACTGAAAAATGCTCCTCATAAAATTGCTATTACTAGTCTTATTACCTCCCCCACTGTCTGCCAGCACTTTTTGTCTGAAAATAATCATGTCTATGCTTCTTCCTGGGCAACATGGAAATTTGTTTATTTTTGTTTTTGTTTTTTGGTTTTTGCTATAGGGCATATGTGCTCCCTGGAGAGATACAGAGAGAAGGAAAGTAAGAAAGAAATGACTCCTCATGGGGGCTGGTCACCCAGCAATCCTTTCTCCTCCATTCATCTCTAGGGATTTGGGGCATGTATGCACACATGGCCAGTGTGTTTCTGAAACCACTGGGTCAAGGATTTGAACCACAGAGTCAGCCATGTGGGATCCAGCACCTTAACCACCATACAACTTGCTGGCTTGATAGACTTTTTGTTTAATTGTCAGAGAGCACATGTGCTAGCCAGAGAGAGACAGAAATTACTCCCTTCAATGGGGTATGGTCATATCTCAATCCTTTTTCCTTCACTTGTGCATCCCATCAGGATTTGGGGCACTCACATACATGCACATGATGTATTTTTTAAGCTGTTATGGCTGAGACTCATGCTGTAGTTGATCATGCGTGGTCTGGATCCCTACGTGCAGGGCTTAATTGCTGCACCATGAGGTGGGCCCTCAGTAGTATTTTTTAGTAAAGGTTTAATAAAAATAATACTGATTATTTTATGCCCTGAGAGGAAGAGGGAAGGTTTCCAGATGAAAATATTGTGAGACCCACTGGTCTAATTTAAATTTAAATTTATTTTTTCAGTCTTTTACCCTTAATTTCATTTGTATAATGCATACAAATATAAGGCAGGATTTTAATCTTAGGGTTTAACAGCATTTTAAAAGATCATAACTTTCAAAATGGGCAAATGTGCTAAAATATTATTATACATTAAATATCTATATTCTATGATATAATAAAACATTATAATATAATGAACCTTTTATTCTTCACTAGATATCAAGACATATAATAGACTGAAAGGAAGCCATGATGAAAATATTTAAATTGTCTACCTCAAACTCACGACGTTTCTCATAAATTGGAATAATCAACTTGGAAATCTCAGATATTACTTCATAACGTTCTGCCTTCCATAAGCCATCCACACATTGTTCTAACAGCTCCAGTAAAACTTCCTGCATTAAGAGAAAAATCCAATCAGGAATTAAAAACTCTTCTGGACAAATAATGTTTTTTACAATATTTAAGCTAATAAATAAACAGAATATACTAAATTCAATGAAATGCATGAGAGAAGTACATTTATGTGACCATACCGCCAAAATCAAATACATATAATTAGGTTTTTGCCACAGGGCATGTGTACTCGCCGGAGAGACACAGAAAGACAGTGAAAGGGAAAATGAGAAATCACCCCCTGGGGAGGGGATGACCACGCTGCAATTCCTTCTCCTCCATCTTCCTCTTAGGATTTTGGGCACACATGCACACATTGTCAGTGTGTATTTCAAGCCATCAATTCTGGGGCTCGAACCATCATCAGCCTTGTGGGAGTCCAGCACCTTTACCACCATACCATGTGCTAGGCAAATCAAATATTTTAAATTAAAATTATTCTTAGAAATATGAAATTAATGCTGACAATAGTAAACTGTATCCGTTTATTTTGTTTATTCACATAATGAAGATGCTAACTGTATTTGCAAATGGAAACCTATTGAGAAAGAATATTTTTTAAAAAGGAATATATCATTTGTTTCAAATTAAGGACAGAGAAAGGTCTAACAGGGAAAATTCCACTAAGCCCATAAATTTCCAATATTTTTATTTTATATTGAAACTATATTTAACACATGATACTAGTCTTAATAAAATCTGGCCATTTTGAAATGTTGCTTTAATTATTTAGATATTTATTTATTTTAATAATTATTCATTTAATTTAATTTATTTATTATCCTTCAATTTGAACAGAGAAAGGCATGGGGGGAGGGGAGAAAGAGTGAAAAAGCAAGCTGCCAGGTTAGGGACTCAAACCATGGTTGGCCATGTGGAAGTCCAGCACCTTAACCACCACTCAACATGCTGGCCCTGGCATTTATTAAAATGTGATGTAATTTTGCTTCCTTTCTGATTGTTGGTTCCAAAACTAATAAGAATGATACGTAACAGCTCAAGATAGAGATTTCCTACCTTGCCAGAATAATAACTGCTACAAAACTATTTTGTGAACCACCATCTCATGTTCTCAAAATTAATAAAAAGATGAAGCCAATTACTAGAGTTATCCATAAGTCTTAACAGCTTGTTTCTATCTTAAAAAGATGTTCTTTAGACCTATAGAACTGATTTCAACAACTGCTCCTCCTGTACGTCTTTTAGACTAACTCATCGTCTAGCTCCCCTACTTGTGTTTCTTACCAGGCCGGAGGCAACACCCTATAAAACCCTTAGCTAGAAAACCGAGAGCAGTGTTGATATTATCCTCTGTTACAGGTTGAACTGTGTCCTCCGAAGAGGTGAACTGAAGTCCTAACCCTCAGGACCTCATAATGTGACCTTATTTAAAACAGGGTCATTGTAGATATAATTAGTTAGGATGAATCTATACTAGAGTAGGGTGGGCCCTTAATTCACTATGACCAGCATTCTTAAAGCAGACAGACACACAGGGAGAAGACTGTGTAACTACATAGGCAGAGAATGGAGTAATGCAACAGCAAGCCAGGCAACACCAAAGATCAACAGCTACCACTAGAAGACAAGGAAAGCTTCTACCCAGAGTCTCAGAGGGCACGTGTCCCTGAATGACATCTTGATTTCAGATTTCTAGACTCTAGAACTGTAAGACAATAAATGTCAGTTGTCTGAAGTCACACAGTTTGTGGTACTTTGTTATGGCAGCTCTAGTGCTATGGTCCTGAATGTACTGTGTACTCCCCCAAATCATATGTTAAAATCATAACCCCCTAAAGTGATGGTATTAGGAGGCAGGGCCTTAGGAGGTGATTAAGTTATGAATGCCTTTATGAATAGGATTAGGACCCTTATAAAAAGGACTCCAGAGAGCTAGCTGACCCTTCTAACATGTGAGGACACAGTGAGAAGGTACCATCAATGAATCAGAAAGTGGGCACTTGCCAAACGCCAAGTCTGCTGGCACCTTGATCTTCAACCACTTAACCTCCACAACTGTGAGAAATAAGGTCCTGTTGTTTATAAGCAACCCTGACTATGGAATTTTGTTATAGCAGCCCAAACAGACTAAGATACCTGGGAAACAAATACACCTTTTTTTCTCTACTTTTTTTTGGGAGGTGGTGGTGGTGGTGGTGGTGG
>NW_006205516.1:1470798-1476018 GCF_000334495.1 Tupaia belangeri chinensis
TCAAACCCCGGTCAACTACATGGGATCCCAGCGACCCAGCCATTACGCTAACTGCTGGTCCCTCTACTCTTCATCTAATGAGTTCATCATCAAGTCTTGCCAGTTTTGCTTCCTAAATATTCCTCAAATCTGACCCCTTTCCATTTCTCTTGTCATTGCTAAGGTTCAAGACTTCACTATTTTTTCCTAACTGATCTTCCCGCATCCAGCCATGACACTTTCAAACACATCCTCCACCCGTCTGCCATAGGGTTCTGATTGAAATGAAAACCTGACTATGTTACTCTGCCCTCCATAAAATCTGGCAATTGCTCCCCATCACTCACTGAACAAAGAGAAAGCACCTCCCTTTGGCAAAAAAGGCCTGCAGTCACCTGGCTTATACTTCTACAATCTCTTCATTCATCATGCCAAGCCTTATACTTTATGCTCCAACAACACTGAACTACTAGCAGTTTCCCTGAAGCACCATGCTGTGTCTTCTCAGGCCCCAGCCTCTCCCTAATAGTGCCTTTTCTTTCTTTTAGGCAATAGGATGCATGCCAGTAGTTATTAATAAGATCAGGCCTCCACAAAAGAACCCAGCCTGAACTAGTCAGAATGAAGACGGCACCCAGACCAACCACTGCCTAACCTTCAAGCTCATTATACCCTTATGGTGCTGTATTAGCGTGCTAGTGACACATCTATCAGAGACATGACAGTTGACAATCTCCATAGTTACAACTAGAAGTTATCTTGTAAGGAAAGTAGGTGGGCGTTAGAATTCCAGGAAATCCTCTTTTTCCAGGAAATGCTCTGAATATTCCTTACCTCTATTACTCTATCCCATTACCTTATTACTCCATTTGCTATATGTTGAAATTCCCAGCTCAAGACATGTGAGAAGTAGGTTTGAGAGCTGGGCTTCTGTTTCTCCATTCTTTGGCTATTAAATAAAATTTGTGCTCAGGCCCAGCAGTTAGCATGATGGCTATGTTGCTGGACTCCCATGTAGCCAACCGTGGTTCAAGTCCTGGACCCGGTGGCTTAAACTCACGCCAGGCACGTGTGCGTGCGCACCCAAGATCCCGAGAGGAGAATGGAGGAGAAGGGATTGCAGCGTGGCCATCCCCCCTGGGGGGTGATTTCTCACTTTCTGTCACTGTGTCTTTCTGGTGAGTACACGCGCCCTTATAGCAAAAAAAAAAACTCTCAAAAAAATATAGTGCTAAAGACACTCAGTTTGGGGGATTATTTCATTAATTTTTAACTTTAACTTTATTTATTTATTTATTTTAATTTGACCAGAGAGGAGCAGAGAGAGACAAAGAGAGGGAAAGTAAGAAAGCAAGCTGCCACGTCTGGGACTCGAACCACAGTCGGCCATGTGGGAGTCTAGCACACTTAACCATCATGCCACCTGCTGACCTCCAGTTTTAGTTTTATAAGTTGGCTCATGGCTCTGAATGGCAAAAGAATCCCATTTTGATGAATTAATAAAAAACTGGTAACAGTATCATAGTACTTATTTTCAAGTAACCCTTATTTTCCTTAATAATGGCTCCTAAGCACAAGAGTAGTATTGCTGGTAATTGGGATATGCCAAAAAGTCATAAAGTGCTTTTTCTAAAAGGTGAAAGTTCTCTACTTAGTAAGGACGGGAAAAAAATCTTATACTGAAGTTGCTAAGATGTACATACAGTAAGAGTGAATCTTCTATCCATGAAATTGTGAAGGAGAACAATAAAAATCATGCTAGTTTTGCTGTTGTATTTCAAACTGTAAAAGTTACGGCTATAGTTCACGATAAATGCTTAGTTAAGATGGAGAGTGGGACCAGCAGTTAGCGTAATAACTGTGTCACTGAACTCCCATGTAGCCGACCGCAGTTCGAGTCCCAGACCTGGTGGCTTAAACTCATGCCGGGCGCGTGTGCGTGCGTGCCCAAGATCCTGAGAGGAGAATGGAAGAGAAGGAATTGCGGCGTGACCATCCCCCCTGGGGGGTGATTTCTCGCCTTGTCTCTCTCTGTCTCTCTTTGTCTTTTTGGCAAGCACACACGCCCTACAGCAAAACCTCTTAAAAAAAAAAAAAGATGGAAAAAGCATTAAATTTGTGATTGGAAGATATGAGCCAAAATAAGTTCCAACTGAAGGCAATTGGGTTCTGTACCATCTGTGGCTTTGGGCATCCACTGGATCTTGGAATTTACCCCTGTGGATGAGAGGGGACTACAGTATCTTCCCTAGGATCCAGCAGTTTCACTGCTAGTTATTTACCAAAGAGAACTGAAAGCATATGTCAAGCAAAGGTCATAGATAAGAATGTTTAAAGCAACCTTATTTATAACAGCCTCAAACTGGAAATAATCCAAAATCCATCAGAAGGAAAATGAGCTTAAAAACTGTATATCAAGAAATGGAATATTATTGGAAATGAAAAAGAATAAACTTTCAATGTACTTAACTTGGATGAATGTCAAAAATCATCAGGCTAAGCAAAAGAAGCTAGATTTAAAAAAGGATATATACTAATAATTCCATTTTTATGACATAAAAACTAATCCACTGTGCTAGAAATCAGATGGTAGAGGCAAGGAGACTAGAAATGTCCACAAAGAACCTTTTTCCCCCCCAAGAATGAACTTGCTTCTGCTGGTAGGTTATGTGGGTGCACATGATTGTCGAAATGCATCTAACTATTCATTTAAGATCCAACAAATTTTATTTTATTTATTTATTTTGGAGAGGTTTTTGTTATAGGCTATGTGCACTCTCCAGAAAGACAGAGAGAGACAGAGAGACAGAAAGTGAGAAATCACCCCCCCACACCCCAGGGGAGATAGCCATGCTGCAATCCCTTCTTCTCCATTCTCCTCTTGGGATCCTGGGGGCATGCACACACACACACCTGGTGTGAGTTTAAGTCACTAGGTTTGGGACTTGAACTGCAGTCGATTACATGGGAGTCCAGCGACATAGCCATTACGACTGCTGTTCCCACAACAAATTTTATTGTACATTAATTATACTTCAAAAACTTTCAAAAATCAAGTCAGAGATACATTTTTGAGAGATTTTTGTCATACAGTATATGTTCTCACCACAGACACAGAGATAGAGAGAGAAAGAGAAAGCGAGAAGTCATTCCCCCGGGGAAATAGCCAAGCTGCAATTCTTTCTCCTCCATTCTCCCCTGGGACTCTGGCCACACATGCACATATGCCCATTATGAATTTCAAGCCTCCAAGTCTAGGACTCGAACCACAGTCTGCCACGTTAGAGTCCAGTGCCTTAAACACCATGCCATCGGCTGGTCCCAGTATTTTGCACTTTCTACTGTCAATAAGTGGAGTCTAGGCCTAGATAGGTGGAATATTCCAAAAGTCATAAACTATGTATTTAAATACAAGCACTAAATGGACAACAGTTTGCATTTTTCATTTAGTTTTTTTTAGGTTTTTGCCATAGGGCGTATGTGCTCTGTGGAAAGAGACAGAGAGAAACAGAGAGATGGAAAGTGAGGGACCCACAGTTAACATAATGGCTATGTCGTTGAATTCCCATGTAGTCGACCGCAGTTCAAGTCCTGGACCTGGTGGCTTAAATTCATGCTGGGTGCATGTGCGTGCGCGCTCAAGATCCCGAGAAGAGAATGGTGGAGAAGGGATTGCTCACTTTCTTTCTTTCTTTTTTTGGGGAGAGGTTTTTGCTACGGGGCATGTGAACTCGCCAGAGAGACACAGAGAGACAGAAAGCGAGAAATCACCCCCCAAGGGAGGTGGCCACACCGCAATCCCTTCTCCTCGACTCTCATCCTGGGATTTTAGGCACATGTGCACACGTAGCAAGTGTAATTTTTCAAGCCACCAGGTTCAGTCTCAAATCATGTTCAGGCATGAGGGAGTCCAGTGGTTTAACCACCATCACACCTGCTGGTCCCTCACTGTAACTTCTAAATCAGTGTCAGGTTTATTTTATTTTATTTTTCTCTCAATGACTAGTGCATAAGGAGGAAGCCTTATTGTGCAATCTGAAACATAAAATGGCACTTAGTAGTACATGATTCTAACTGTATATATCAAAATAAAAGTATGCATAAATTATCACTATAGAACACAAAAGAATTCCAACGAATGTGTTTAAATAGAAAACTGATTCTAATTCTTCAATAATAAGAAGAGATATAAAAATGGGTTAGGCTCAGGCCTTACCTTTTCCTTTCTTTTTTTGTTCTAATCAAGAAGGAATTTACGGGGGCTGGCAGGTAGCATGGTGGTTAAAGGTGCTGGATTCCCACATGACTAATGCAGTTCAAATCTCAGACTGGCCAGCTTACTTTTTTGCTTTTCCTTTCTCTCTTTCTCTGTCTCTGTCTGGTCAAATCAAAAATGATAATAACAATAACAAATGGAATTAAATAAATAATTCTTTAAAAAAATGAAGAAATTTATTGATCTTACAAAGTTAGTACAAAATAAGAGTCAGATACTGGGGCATGTAGCCAGGTCCTACCAGCAGTAGGGCTGAGAGAAGTGACAAACATATCCCAAGGCTTGGTAATTTCTTTTATAAAATTTTACATTTATTTTATTATTATTATTTTATACATTCAATCACTATACATCATTTTGATTTTATTCACCCAACACAAAATACACCTCAGACCAATCCAGTTGAGAATACTATACACATTACCATCAACAAGTAATAAACCATTTCTGTGTCCTACAAATGTCTTACTTCTCTATTTTTTTCTCATTTAATTCCTTCCTTACATTCTTCCCTTTTCCCATTCTCCTTCCACACTGTCTTCAGTGCCCATAACTATTTTCAATGCTTTTATATCCTCAAATCTTTCCATCTCTACCATAGAGTGCAGACAGTTGGTATATGTTAAGTAGAGATATACAGTGTCTTTCATTGGGCTCAGGTAATTTCTATGAGTAAGTTAAAATTGCTGTTTGGAAGACAAAGATGTAATTTCAGTTGTGCTAAACCACATATCTCCCATGAAATCCTCTGACTCTTTCTGCTGTTAGCCTATAAAACTGGAGGTCTGTAGAAATCATTAAGTTTAACAAAAAATCAAGAAAAGTTAATAAACTTCCCCAAGGCTTCACAGTAAAAATTTGAGCTGAGAACGGCCCGGTCCCCGCTCTGGTGGGGGCCCCGCGGCCTGGGGGCTCACGCCGCCTGCGCAGCCGCGCTCCGGCAACGGCCGGTCCCACCGCCCGCG
>NW_006205516.1:1476041-1477236 GCF_000334495.1 Tupaia belangeri chinensis
TTACCAGCCCTGCATTACCTCAGGGGAAAACAAGAACTACTCTGCCATTTTTAAGGAAGCCAGATACCCAAGGACAACTCACACTGCAGACCCCCACAACACCATTCCTGGTAACTACAAGATGACTGCTGTGCCGCATCAGCTGATAATTATCCCTGTGTACCAGAACTGCTTTCCTGAAACTGCATTCCTTGGAGACTCACCTACACTTGTGGATCTGCCGGAGACCCTTCCTTATCCAACCCTGAGTGGAGTTTATGCTCCCTATTACCAAAAACTTTATGAGCTGATGGTTGGAACTTGTGGCCTCTCTCCCTTTACTTGTATGTATCACTTTTTCAGTAACTCTTCTGGAAGACAACTGTATATAGCAGGGATATTGTAATGGGAGAGTGAGACAGGGCAGAGGGACAAACATAGGAAAAATAAAAAAAAATAAAAAAAAAGAGGAAGAGGAAAAAAAACATATATATGTGCATAAGCAAGAAAGTAGAAGTGGAATATTATTGATGATAACATGCTTGATTGGGTCACTGTGCAGTTTATTCTAGATGGGAAATTACATTTAGTACGTTGTGATGATGCTCAGGGAATGAATGTTAGGTAACAAAAAACAAACAAACAAACAAACAAACAAAAACGGTAAAACTATTCGTACCATTTAAAAAAAGAAAAAAAAATGGATATTTGATGGCTGCAGTGAGCGGTATGGGCCCAGTTGGGTTCTACTTTATAGTATGCTCTTTTTACCCAATGGGGTTTAGGCCTAAAGTCAGACTTGAGTTCATGTAGAGGCATGTGTCAGCTGTGATAACTATTGGAGAGACTTAGACTAATTAAGATCACTGACAGATCATTTGGGGAGGGGTGAGGCACGGAGGGCAATCGGGGATGACAGGGACAATGTGGGAGGAGGATGGGTCATAACAGAGGGAGGGGGATGGGGAATCTAGGATGGCAAAACAAAAGCAAAGGTATGCAGGACACAAGAATTGGGAAATTATTTGCTGAGAACATATAGGTTGACGTGCTTGATTGAGCCAATGCACAGTGTATTTTGGATGGAAAATTCATTTGTGTGTTGTGATGGGAAAAAAGATATATAATAAAAAAAAACTATAAAAAAAAGAGAGAGAAGAGGATAGAGAAAGATAGCAAGTGAACAATAGAGAGGATGTTAGTGAGAAACAGATAT
>NW_006205516.1:1477395-1479360 GCF_000334495.1 Tupaia belangeri chinensis
GGGAGATTGATGTCTCTGTATTGACCGACATGCATGGCATTCCCTTTTGAAAAAACAATGGAAGTCAATGTAAAGTTATATGTAATCCAATGTAATATAAAGAAGATTATGATGATAATATAAATAAAAAAAAATCATGATTTACCCACCAAATAAAATAAAAAAAAAATTTGAGCTGAGATTAAAATTAAAGTATGTTGGGACTGGCCCCATAGAGCATTGTCCAAAGGAAGCTGGATCCCACATGGCCAACTAAGGTTCAAGTCTGGCCCTAGCAGCTTGAAAAATATGTTGAGTATATGCTCAGGATCCTAACGGGATAGAAAACTGGATAGGAAAAGATTATGTCATGACTAGACCCTGTTGAGGGGTGCTATCTCTCTCTTCTTATGCCCTTTAGCATAAAAAAAAAAAAAAATCAAGGATCTTGCTTCTCTATTCTGATCAATTACTTTAGAAAATGTTTTAAAAATTTATTCTTCTAGATTCTGTCAGTAAAAAGACACCAACTTACTTTCTGTTTTGTTTGCCAGACAGTGTGTGCACTTGCGAGAGAGAGAGAGAGAGAGAGAGAGAGAGTAAGCACCACTTAGTAGGGCATGGCCACACTGTAATCTCTTCACCTCCATTTATCCATACTGTCAAGATTTGGGGCATGCAGGCACATGTACCAGACATGATTTTCAAGCTTCCAGGGCTGGGATTTGAACTGCAACTAACCATGTGGGTGGGATCTTCCCCTTAACCACTAGGCCATGGGGCTGGCCCCCAACTTGCCTTTAAATCATTGCCAACTAGGTCAACAATAAAGTCTGACATTTATGTAGCATTTAATGATTTATAAAGCTTTCACATACACTGTGAGGTGACCAAGATTGTATTACTATCCATACTTCATCGATGAGGAGGGAGACCCACATAGAAATAGGAAGCACAGCCACTAGGTATATCATTTTAGCTAAGTTAAACAGACCTTGTTTGTGGCTTGTTTATATTTTAAAAATCAGTTTATAAAGTATTTATAAAGTATGTCACTGTTAACTTAAACCTGATTTCTTCCCATGTTTCTTAATTTAACTTTTTAAAAAATGTAATTTATGGGACTACAACCTCTTCAATCTCTTTCTTTTTTTTTTTGGTTTATTTCTTTTTTGCATGTCCCCACTATTTAAATGTGAATTTTTTCCCATGGTTCAGTCCTTGGTTCTCTGGTCTTCACTTGCTATAGAATGTCCAAAACTCACCCTGCTTTGGTTCTCACAGAATATGACTTCCAGATGTGTATTTCTAACCCTGACCTTTCTCTTTAGATTCAGTTCCTCATTTCTAATGGACTGATAGTTATTTCTCTTTCTCTCTTCTTAAAAGATCTTAATTGGCTTTATTATCAATTCTAGGACTGGGCAACACTTCATTCCATAAAAGAGAGTTATTTCCATTTCAACACTTTAAATTCAATTCACATTAAAACGATTCGTCTTCCTGGAGAAAGCATTCATCTATCATTTTCCCTTAATATCCAAATCTAAAATCTTAAAACTACTTTGAACTCATCCTCCTTTCCTTATATTGGATGTCAGAAAAGTCATGACACATTTTTGCATAGAAAAACACATCATGACTTTTCTGATGACCCAATAGTATTCACTAAATTTCACTATCCTGGTTTAGGCTCCAACTGTTTCCAATCTGGACTATTAGGGAAGCTTTCTGTCTAGCCTCTGCCTCCAGCCCCTCCAACGCATCTCCAATGCACCTCCAATACATCTCCCATGTGACCACAAAATCAATCTTTCCTCTTTCTTGCTTTCATTTTGTCATTATTCTTTTCAAAAACCTTTGACAGCAGTTCAATGTCCTACTGAAAAAAGCCTAAATATTCAAAGTTTCTCAAAATCTGGCCTCAAACACTACTGTTCTTTTTTTTTTTTTTTTTTTTTTTTTTGGGGGGTTTTTTTCAAGACC
>NW_006205516.1:1479481-1496150 GCF_000334495.1 Tupaia belangeri chinensis
CCCCCGCACAGCCGCCCGGCATGAGTTTTAAGCCACCAGTTCCCGGACGCGAACCGCAGTCGACTACGTGGTAGTCCAGCGACACAGCCATTATGCTAACTGCTGGTTCCCGACCACTACTGTTCTTGATGTGAACTCAGTGGTTTAGCCAAAATGATCAACTCACTGTGCCTCAAACATGTCTCATACTTTCCTCCACCCTAGCCTTTGTCCCTACTATTTCTCCCTCTCTATTCGAATGCCTGCAGGTGTCATTGTTCAAACCCCTCTCTAATCCTACTTCTTCTTTTCTACCTCAGTTCAAAGGCATCCTCACCTTTAATTTTGCATGGCAAATATTGTCCATATTATTCAAATGGTGCTGTCTTGCCCTTTTTCCATTTTATGTAGGCATATTATCTCTTCAAGTATACCTTGGAGGTCAGGGGCTATCCATATTTAATTATTTCACTGCCCCTGTATCACCAAGACCAGAGCCTTGCTCATGAGCCAGGGCTCAATAAATCTGTGTTGGTGGACTGACAGCTGAAGCCGTTTCCAGCCATCTGAAGTTTAGAGTAGAAAATTTCCATTTTGAAATACATACTTTGATTAGCTGAAGTGATGGACAAGGTTAACTGTTTTAGAATTTTTTTCTTTTTCTTTTCTTCCTTTTTTATTTTTTCTTTTTTAGGTGTTTGCTTTACAGTGCTTGCTTTTGAGATATAGAGAGAGGGAAAGTGAGAAATCACTCTCTAGGAGAGATGGCAATGATGTAATCCCTTCTCCTTCCAGGATTTTGCACACATGTCCACATGTTCCTAGCTGATTTTCAAGCCGCTGGGTCTGGTACTTGAACCACAGTCAGCCATATGGGAGTCCAGCATCTTAATCACCAGGCTACGCTCAGGCCCCTAATGCTAACTCTTTTTATGGGGATTTTTCCCAAGTACATTGATTTGGATTGGGTCACAGGATGGTGATTTGAGGATGGTAAATGCTACATTTCTAAAACTAGAGAAAGGACTTTATATTTTAAACAGAGACATCTTTACACTAAGCATTTTTTGTTTTTTGGAGAGGTTTTTGCTATAGGGTGTGTGTGCTCACCAGACAGACAGAGAGAGACAGAGAGACAGAAAGTGAGAAATCACCCCCCAGGGGGGATGGCCATGCCACAATCCCTTCTCCTCCATTCTCCTCTTGGAATCTTGGGCACGCACACACACGTGCCCGACGTGAGTTTAAGCCACTGGGTCCAGGACTCGAACCGTGGTTGACTACATGGGAGTCCAGCGACATAGCCATTACGCTAACTGCTGGCCCCTGCCCTAAGCAGTTTTAATACTTAAAGTTCATTAACCCTTAGTTACCTTCAAAATGAATTTAACTATAATAGCTTTTAATATACATAATTTTTTTTTCTTTTTTTCTTTTTTTTTTTGGAGAGGTTTTTGCTATAGGGTGCGTGCGCTCACCAGACAGACAGAGAGAGACATAGAGACAGAAAGCGAGAAATCACGCCCCGGGGGGGATGGTCATGCTGCAATCCCTTCTCCTCTATTCTCTTCTTGGGATCTTGGGCACACACGCACACGCGCCCGGTGTGAGTTTTAAGCCACTGGGTCCAGGACGCGAACCGCGGTCGACTACATGGGAGTCCAGCAACATAGCCATTACACTAACTGCTGATCCCCCATAAATTTTAAGAAGTGAAATTCATGTAAATGCAGGCCCTGCAATCTTACTTCACTGTAATGGACATCCATCATCCCAGCATCTTCCTTCATTGCTCCTTCTTCATCTATGTTGGGAGTAATTTTCTTGAAGGCCGAACATCCACTAGGAAATAATTCTGTGTGAATAAAAAGCAGTAGGATAAATTTATATAAAAAAGTGTTAGCTACCTAACAGAGAGCCTTATGGGAGTTGGTTATTTTTAAATAAAAACAGATTTCTAAAAGTAAAGATCAAAGTCATAGTACAATTTTCAGTCACAAGAAAAATTTATAAATGATTTTCATCTACTACATATTCTATCAGACTTTCTCCCCACAACTGAGCATAAATTACTGACAAATAAGTATCATTCTTTGACTATCATAATCTTCAATGGCTACTATAGATATTCCCCTAGTGTGACCAAAAGTTTTAATTTAAATTCTGATCCTATGTGTATGTTTGCAGTCTATCCAAACAAGAGGAGTGGGACTTTTCAGTTCAGATCACACTGACTGATCTTTAGTAATCATCTTTAGTGCCTAATTCCACTGAGAAATGGAAAAGGAAGCGAGTTGTTGGGGGACATCTAGTCTAGGATTTGTAAGAGAGGCAGGTAATAAAATAGATGGCAACGATGAAGCATCTTTGGAGGAATAGTGTGGAACACTGGAAGAACCATAGCATTTGGGGTTAGATAGACTTAGCTCTATCACTATGTGATTTTGGTCATGTTTATCTCCCTGGGACTGGGATGTATTTTTCTATGCAAAAATACATCATGACTTTCCAGACAACCCAATATAAAGTGGTTAAAACAGAGCCTAACACATAAGAAGTACTCAGTGAATTATTATCACAAATAAGCCTACCAATAAATAAACTAGCTTTCCCAAGATGGAACAATGTAAGTGCAGCCAGCTGGTGAACTCAAACTGAGAATGGCTGCTTTACCATTGGGGACCACATCGTTACTGTCCAGCAAGAGTCTAGGTGGAGGAAAACAACACAATGCCTTTCTGAAGATAAGCCTGCCTAAAATGGTCTGTTACAGACCTCCAGAGAGTTCTATTCAAAATATTGGGCTATAAGGAACTTGCGCCAGAATGCAAATTAATTCATCATTTCCTTCTTCAACAACGTCTTTCTATGAAAAAAAAAAAGTCAGCTGACCTAAACAGTGTGGTTAGTGACATAGCTGATTTACATTCAGAACAATACTCATCTTGTGAACCAGTAACAGTTCTCAGACTAGTAACTGATCTGTGGGACACTCTTTAAGTAATATTGCATTAGGAGAACTTTCTGAAATTCAGAAGAAAATATCCCACTCGATCACCTCTTTGAGGAAGAGGGCTTCAGACTTGAGTGAAGAGATAAAGATAAAGTTCCTATTTGTTCAGAATGGAGTTTTGCTTTAAGTTATTCTTACACCTAGGGGTTTTCTTAGAATGCCATGATTTAGGAGAAGTTGTAGAAAGGCATATTCTTATGCCTGCGATCAGATGGGGCAAAAAGCATCTTGAAGAAAGTCCTTGGATGTGTATCTTAAGTAGAGCAAGGGCCAACTATGTTTTGTCTCAGGAAGGGAGAGGTCATTATCAACTTTTGGAATCTGCTGTCCACATCATCTAGTGTAAAGTCCACTCAGCTTGCTAAGTGTGTTATATAGGGTGTGTGTGCTCACCAGACAGACAGAGAGAGACAGAGAGACAGAAAGTGAGAAATCACCCCCCAGGGGGGATGGCCATGCCACAATCCCTTCTCCTCCATTCTCCTCTTGGAATCTTGGGCACGCACACACACGTGCCCGACGTGAGTTTAAGCCACTGGGTCCAGGACTCGAACCGTGGTTGACTACATGGGAGTCCAGCGACATAGCCATTACGCTAACTGCTGGCCCCTGCCCTAAGCAGTTTTAATACTTAAAGTTCATTAACCCTTAGTTACCTTCAAAATGAAGTTAGCTATAATAGCTTTTAATATACATAATTTTTTTTTCTTTTTTTCTTTTTTTTTTTGGAGGGGAGTTAGCTATAATAGCTTTTAATATACATAATTTTTTTTTTTTTTTTTTTTTTTTTTTTTGGAGAGGTTTTTGCTATAGGGTGCGTGCGCTCACCAGACAGACAGAGAGAGACATAGAGACAGAAAGCGAGAAATCACGCCCCGGGGGGGATGGTCATGCTGCAATCCCTTCTCCTCTATTCTCTTCTTGGGATCTTGGGCACACACGCACACGCGCCCGGTGTGAGTTTTAAGCCACTGGGTCCAGGACGCGAACCGCGGTCGACTACATGGGAGTCCAGCAACATAGCCATTACACTAACTGCTGATCCCCCATAAATTTTAAGAAGTGAAATTCATGTAAATGCAGGCCCTGCAATCTTACTTCACTGTAATGGACATCCATCATCCCAGCATCTTCCTTCATTGCTCCTTCTTCATCTATGTTGGGAGTAATTTTCTTGAAGGCCGAACATCCACTAGGAAATAATTCTGTGTGAATAAAAAGCAGTAGGATAAATTTATATAAAAAAGTGTTAGCTACCTAACAGAGAGCCTTATGGGAGTTGGTTATTTTTAAATAAAAACAGATTTCTAAAAGTAAAGAGGAAAGTCATAGTACAATTTTCAGTCACAAGAAAAATTTATAAATGATTTTCATCTACTACATATTCTATCAGACTTTCTCCCCACAACTGAGCATAAATTACTGACAAATAAGTATCATTCTTTGACTATCATAATCTTCAATGGCTACTATAGATATTCCCCTAGTGTGACCAAAAGTTTTAATTTAAATTCTGATCCTATGTGTATGTTTGCAGTCTATCCAAACAAGAGGAGTGGGACTTTTCAGTTCAGATCACACTGACTGATCTTTAGTAATCATCTTTAGTGCCTAATTCCACTGAGAAATGGAAAAGGAAGCGAGTTGTTGGGGGACATCTAGTCTAGGATTTGTAAGAGAGGCAGGTAATAAAATAGATGGCAACGATGAAGCATCTTTGGAGGAATAGTGTGGAACACTGGAAGAACCATAGCATTTGGGGTTAGATAGACTTAGCTCTATCACTATGTGATTTTGGTCATGTTTATCTCCCTGGGACTGGGATGTATTTTTCTATGCAAAAATACATCATGACTTTCCAGACAACCCAATATAAAGTGGTTAAAACAGAGCCTAACACATAAGAAGTACTCAGTGAATTATTATCACAAATAAGCCTACCAATAAATAAACTAGCTTTCCCAAGATGGAACAATGTAAGTGCAGCCAGCTGGTGAACTCAAACTGAGAATGGCTGCTTTACCATTGGGGACCACATCGTTACTGTCCAGCAAGAGTCTAGGTGGAGGAAAACAACACAATGCCTTTCTGAAGATAAGCCTGCCTAAAATGGTCTGTTACAGACCTCCAGAGAGTTCTATTCAAAATATTGGGCTATAAGGAACTTGCGCCAGAATGCAAATTAATTCATCATTTCCTTCTTCAACAACGTCTTTCTATGAAAAAAAAAAAGTCAGCTGACCTAAACAGTGTGGTTAGTGACATAGCTGATTTACATTCAGAACAATACTCATCTTGTGAACCAGTAACAGTTCTCAGACTAGTAACTGATCTGTGGGACACTCTTTAAGTAATATTGCATTAGGAGAACTTTCTGAAATTCAGAAGAAAATATCCCACTCGATCACCTCTTTGAGGAAGAGGGCTTCAGACTTGAGTGAAGAGATAAAGATAAAGTTCCTATTTGTTCAGAATCAAGTTTTGCTTTAAGTTATTCTTACACCTAGGGGTTTTCTTAGAATGCCATGATTTAGGAGAAGTTGTAGAAAGGCATATTCTTATGCCTGCGATCAGATGGGGCAAAAAGCATCTTGAAGAAAGTCCTTGGATGTGTATCTTAAGTAGAGCAAGGGCCAACTATGTTTTGTCTCAGGAAGGGAGAGGTCATTATCAACTTTTGGAATCTGCTGTCCACATCATCTAGTGTAAAGTCCACTCAGCTTGCTAAGTGTGTTACCTTAATTCACATTCCTGATGACATAGTGCTACATATAGAAGACTGTGCCTTTCTCCTTTGTTTTTTTCTTTGTTTGTTTGTTTTTGTTTTTGCTTAAGTTATGAACACCCATCAATACCCAATGGCATCAGGACCCTTTTGTTTGTTTAAGTCTTTAAAATTCTTGGAGAGAGACCAGCAGATGGTGCAATGGTTATCACTGGACTCCCATGTACTTGACCGCTGTTCCAGTCCTAGACCCGGCAGCTTAAATTCACGCCAGGTACATGTGTGTGTATGCATGCATGCACCCAAAATCCCGAGAGGAGAAGGAAGGAGAAAGGAGTGCAAAGTGGCCATCCCCCGAGGGGGTGAATTCTTGCTTTCTTTCTCTGGCAAGCGCATGCGCCCCATAGCAAAAATCTCTAAATCAAAGAGAAAAAGAAAGCTTGGAGAAAAATCTGATTCATATTAATCCTGGAAAGATTTTGAGATAAAGCAGATGCCTCCTTCTGTTGGGATGTATCCACTAGCCAATTCTAGACACAGCAACTCTTTAAGGAATCTTATGGTAGACCTAAGTAGCCATGTACAAAGTGACCCTGAAGAATCTGCTATCCACAGGTCTCGTATTTGACCCGTACTCTTGACCTTGCCCTTCACAGCTGTGGCTTTCCTATTCCTGACTGCTGTCTTAAGGAAAACAAGATGGCAACAGTCGAGGTAGAGACCATCACCCTTGAGTACAAGTTGTCCCGTGGGGGGTGGGGTGGGGAGTGAGGAGAGGCTTGGAGGAGGGAGTAGCAATTTATCCCTGTAGGAAGGGAAGGCTGCTAGTCTGAAGAAGGATAAGAGATAAGAGCCATGAGGGCAGGCATGAAGGGCAGAAGCTCTTACTAGGAAAGAACAGGGGACTAAAAAAGCCTTGTGGAACTTAGCTAACAGATCCCCATTACAAAGACTTGGGAAAGAGAGCAATATTATCCTATAAGGAAGGGATAAAAACAGACTTTGTATTGATGGGGAAATTCTATTGGTCTGAAGCTTTGCTGAACCTAGGATGCTGTGTGACAATTAAAGGATGCAGAGACTTGACTTTAGTCTTCCCTAGGCAAAAACAGATGTGCCTTCTCTCAGGAAAATAGAGAAGAGAGAAAAGCACGTAAAAGTCTAGCCTCCAGAGAGTTAGATTTAGAAAGTTTGAGGTACTCAGACAAAACAGAAATAAGTAAAGTCTGACTTGCTTTATATTTTACTTTTTTTTTTTTGAGAGGTTTTTGCTACAGGGCGCGTGTGCTCACCAGAAAGAGACAGAGAGACAGAAAGTGAGAAATCCCCCCCCCCCCAGGTGGATGGCCACGCTGCAATCCCTTCTCCTCCATTCCTCTCTCGGGATCTTGGGCATTCACGCCCGTAATGTGCCCGGCGTGAGTTTAAGCCACCGGGTCCAGGACTCGAACGGCGATCAGCTACACGGGAGTCCAGCGACATAGCTATTACGCTAACTGCGGGTCCCTTTATTTTACATTTTTGAGGGTGTGAAGAGTAACACCCAGTATCAACACTTACAGTTACTTAGGAAAAAGGAAAGAACGATAACCCTTAATGTCTTCTAGGAAAAAGAGAAAGAACCTAGGCTTCCTGAAAGGTGTCTGGAGGGGGGGTAGGAGCAGGGAGAGCTGCATATTTCCTTCCCCTTTTCCCTATCAGTTTAATGCCTAAATAATAAAGAGAGGGGGCATGGAAATGGTCCCTCACAGGTTCTGTACGGTCCCTGGGGAGCAGGGACCTGAGTCCTTGCCTGCTTAGGCAATTATCCAATAGGACAAACCACTGCTTTTTCTTTTCTTTTTCTTTTCTTTTCTTTCTTTCTTTCTTTCTTTCTTTTTTTTTTTTTTTTTTCTTCTATAAGGGGTGTGCACTAACTAGAGAGAGACAGAGAGGGAAAGTGAGGGAAAATGGAAGGATGGCCCCACCACCTCCATTCTCCTCTTAGGATTTTGAGCATATATGCACATACACCTGGCATGATTTTCAAACCACCAGGTCCAGGACTTGAACCATGGTTGGCCATGTGGGAATCTAGCACCTTAACCACCATACCACCTGCTGGCCCTGCAACTCTTGCTTTTTCTTAAAAACTCTGAACAGTGGAACATCTACTTCCAATGTGTCAGCTAATAAGTAGTATCGTATCCCTTCTTAATTAAAAAAAGTTTTATAATGGTCTTCAAGAGAAATAGCTTGGGAATTTAAAAAAATTAAAAAAAAAACAGAAAATATTTGGTAATTGATATGTGTCAGGAATTTAAATAAACCCTCTCCTTCCCCCTTGTCTTCATTATCAAAAGCATTAATTGGGGGCAGCAGGTTATGGTGGTTAGGGTGGTAGACTCCCACACGGCCAACCAGTTTCAGTCCCAGACCTGGCGGTTCACTTTCTTACTTTCCCTCTTTCTCTCTCTTTCTCTGTCTCTCTCTGGCAAAATTAAAATAATAAACAAATAAATAAAATTAAAGAAGTAATTTTAACAAAAGCATTTATTGGGACAAACAGTTGGCATAATGGCTATGTTGCTGGACTCCCATGTAGCCGACTGTGGTTCAAGTCCTGGACCCAGTGGCTTAGACTCACCACGGGTGCGTGTGCATGCGTGCCCAAGATCCCAAGAGGAGAATGGAGGAGAAGGGATTATCCCCCTGGGGGGTGATTTCTCCCTTTCTGCTCTCTGTCTCTCTCTTTCTGGTGAGCGCATGCACCCTATAGCAAAATCCTCTCAAAAAAAAAAAAGCATTTATTGACAGAAAACAAAGGGTTCTAGAGCTCCTAATTGTCTTTGCTAAATTAGTTGGTCCTAAGTTTAGTAAACAACATTTTTTCAGTTCTGCAATCATATGTTCTGATTGCAGATTTTATTTTATTGTTTTTTAGATTTCTACCACAGGGTGTATGCACTCTTTGGAGAGAAAAGAAAAGGAAGTGAGAAGTCACCCTCCAGGGGGATGGCCACACTGCAATCCCTTCTTCTCCATTATCCTCTTGGCATTTTGGGCACACACGCACACACACTTGGTGTGTTTTCAAGCCGTCAGGTTCGGGACTCAAACTATGAGTTGGCCATATGGGAATCCAGCACCTTAACCACCATGCCTCCTGTTGGCCCCAAATGTATTTTTTTAAGAGGTTTTTGTAAAAGGGTGCATGCGCTTGCCAGATAGACAGAGAGAGACAGACAGAGAGCAAGAAATCACTCCCCAGGGGGGATGGCCATGCCACAATCCCCCTTTCTCTTCTTGGGATCTTGGGCACCCACGCACACGCACCTGGCATGAGTTTAAGCCACCAGGTCCGGGATGTGAACTGTGGTCGACTACATGGGAGTCCAGCGATTGCCGTTACGCTAACTGCTGGTCACCCCGAATGTATTTTTATTTACTTTGTGAAGTATCTAGACTTCAAGAAACCTACTAATACTGGTAGATTATAAAGGGCTCAGCCTGGATGGCAGGTAACTAAGTTTTGGTTTTGTTTTTGTTTTTTGGAGGGGTTTTTGCTACAGGGCGCGTGCGCTCGCCAGCCAGACAGAGAGAGACAGAGAGACAGAAAGCGAGAAATCACCCCCCAGGAGGGGATCTTGGGCACACACGCATACGCGCCCGGCCACCGGGTCCAGAACTCGAACCTAGTCAGCTACATGGGAGTCCAGCGACATAGCCATTACACTAACTGCTGGCCTCGGTAACTAAGTTTTTAACTTTTATTTAAAACTAGTATGCTACTTTGGCACAGATTTCATAGTTTAATCAGCCAACTAACAAGAGAAGGTGTTTTGGATCAGCTGAATTGCTGAAGTTAAGGGGGAAAAACCCTTATGATTTTACTACCGCACACTGTTTTAGAATATGGTTTTCTAGTTTAAGCAAGTAGAATTTTCCAGGTTTAAAAATAGATGGTACCTATAAATAAATATGTAAGCTTCTCTTAAACTTAACATTATTTTTTGTTTAAAATGTAAAAATATATATATATTTTTTCCTCCTCAGCAGAGGGTTCTTTGATTTCCATGAAGGATAATTCCAAAAGACATAGATAGAAGGTATTATGAAATACTTGAATTACTAGTTAAAAACAGTATTTCTCTTGTTCAAACGTGCCACAGTTCAGTGTTACAAGCTAGCTGCTTCATGCTAGTGTCCAACAACCCACAACAAGAAATTATACTTCTGAAGCTTAGGGATTGATCTTAGAGATAAATAATTCTTGATTTTTTGCTTAGTTTAAAGGTCTCTGCAGTCATGAAAATAAAAAAAAAATTCTAGAGAAATATGTTGAATATGTTTAATTAGTTTCAAAACCTAAGGAGTGCAGTTTTATACTTTGTGGACATAAAACTCTTACTTCATATTTTCATTAATTAGAAAGATGAGATAATATTCACCTAATTTCTTTGAAAGACAGACCTAAAAATCACACTTTATACTATGTGTAGGATTCACTTACTTGTCAGTTAATTAGGAACTGCAGGTGTGCATTTTGAATATTTATTTATATTGTAATGCCATAGGCATACCAGTGATACAAAACAAAATACAACAAAATAAACCACCTCAACCAGGGCCTCATTTTGATGATTAATCTCTATCTCCATTTTAAAACCTTGGAAGCACTAAAAGGAGAAAAGTAGACCGTACCAGGTTCAAATATACAGATTTTCAAATTACTTTCAGTATTAAATAGAAAATGCCAATTTAAAAGAAAAGTAAAATGAATCTCTATTTTAATCATGCTATTATGTTCGGGGAAAATCTTTTTCAAATAAAAATTCCCCATATCGGTGTTGCTGTATGAGGCAATCAAACACTGAACCTTAGATGTGAAATGAAAGAGAGAGTTAACTGTAGGAATTCTGAAATTAAAACAAAACATGGTTGTGTTCCCATAGCCAAAGAGTGATATGACTGTCTTAAATTGGCTTCATTTTGCCTTAACTTATTTGACTGCCTTAAATGAAGTAGCTTGGACATGTGGCAGGTAAAATTTCCTGATTGTAATCTCCATTGCCAATCTTTTTTTAAAAAAATGATAACACATGTGCAGACATGGGAATAGGGGGGCACCCTAGACAGGGTTTCATTACACCACAATCCCCCTTCCCCAGCCCTTCGGCTTTCTTCAGAATCTTGGGTGCCCATGAGTCCATCTCTGAAGCATTTTCAGGCTGACCTAGGGATTTGAACTCCCGGTCAGTCATACAGCTTCTAGTCTTGCAGTGCGCTTGTGTTACTGCTGCACCACAGCAGCTGGGCCACTGTCAATCAATTTTTGGAGAGTTTTGTTTGTTTGTTTGTTTTTGCTATAGGGTGCATGCGCTTGCCGGAAAGACAGAGACAGAGAGACAGAAAGCGAGAAATCACCCCCTCAGGGGGGATGGCCATGCCGCAATCCCTTCTCCACCATTCTCCTCTTGGGATCCTGGGCACGCATGTACACGGCGTGAATTTTAAGCCATCGGGTCTGGGACACAAACCGCGGTCGACTACATGGGAGTCCAGCAACAAATGGGATTCCAGCACAATAGCTATTATGCTAACTGCTGTTCCCGCCAATCAATTAAAAAGAAAAAACTCATAAAGGACTGCATATGTGAGAGAGAGAGAAAGATGAACACCCTCCATAGGGTCTACTCATGCCACAATCCCCTTTCTCTAGTCTTCCAGCCTGTTAGTACTTTGCATACATGTCTAGCATGTTTTAGACTGCTGGGGCCAGGGATTCAAGCCATAGTTGCCATGCGAGCTCTGGCTTCTCTCTTGGAAAGAGATTTCTGTTACAAGGTGTGTGCACTTGCCAGAGAGATAGAGAGATAAAAAGTGAGAAATCAACCACTTCCTCCAAAGGGGGATGGCCACACTGCAATCCTTCCTCTTCTACTCTCCTCTCAGGATTTTGGGTGCACACACACACGGGCCCAGCATGAGTTTCGAGCCACCAGTTCCAGGACTCAAACCACATCAGCCAAGTGGAAGTCGAGCACCTTAACCACTATGCTACCTGTTGACCCAAGCTCAGGCTTCTCTTGAGTAGCAGATTACCACTATGCCATGGAACTGGTCTATGCCAATCATTTTTAAAAACTAATTTCAACAATACTGTTTTTAAAAAAAGAAGCTTTCAGGAAGACTTAGGAATTCTGAATTAGGTATTCAGAGCTGCTGGATCCAGATGTTCTTCAAGAACATGCCTCCCTTATAATATCCACACATCATTGCACCAAAGTGGTTATAGGGACATAGTTTGTGGCAGTTGTTGGTGAAGTTGAGGCAGATGAGGGGAAATGAATGGTCTATATTATCCTGAGCTTCTCACAAAGCCCTGAGAAGAATTTAATTTGTGGCAATCTTCCAGGGAAACAGTCTTGGAAAATAAACATCAGGCATCAGGCCTGGCCCTGTACTATTTAAGTTACTCTTGTAACCTCTAATGAAAGCAGAAGGCAAAATGAACAACCTAGTCTTCTTCTACAGCAGCTTCTGCTTAACACTGGATGAGGCTGGCAGTGAACATATTTTTCAGAGTTCAATTATATCACACTCATATTTTGCAAGCTACAAAGATGGAAAGCCACTGTGCTGAAATTCCCCCAGCTGTAAGAACAGAAACATCTTACTTTTTCGATGAAGAAACTCTGCGACCAGAGCTGCTACATGGACATAACACATTGCAGCCTGGAAAACAATGACAAAGAAAGAATTATCAGAATGTACTCAAGGAGTTTTGAAGGGTTGTGTTTAGTGCAAAATTCTAAGTAATCACCTCTGAAAAATCTCCATTTTTTATGTGAATCTTGGCCATGCTATCAAGCCAGGTTTTCCTGAGCTCTGGGGTGCTTGCATAGGACTTGGCTAAGCTGTACTGGAGATCGATTAGCATTTCAGGGTCTTTCTCATGCTCCTTCATTTGGGCAGTGGCCATAAGAACAGTACGGATTCTCTTGGTCAAGTCTTTGACTTCTGTGGGAAAAGCAGTTGCCTAATTTCAAAACAAACAAACAGAAAGACACATTTAACAATATTTTGACATGCTCAAGCCTCGAACATTAATACCATTTTGACTTCTTGTTAGGGTTCTCCGTATTGCATGTGGCATGTCTAAAGAGCTTCATTTTATTTTACATAGTTTATTTACTTATTTAATCAATGAGACAAACACACAAGTACCCTTGACAAGGTCTTGCCATGTCATGATCCTACCCCCAGCCTCCTAACCAGCCAGGATCATAGGTGTGCTAGTGGCCACATCTAATGTGTTCAGATTTTTTTTTTGATCTTTTTTTTTTAAGAGATTTTTTGCTATAGGGCACTGCACTCGCCAGAAAGACAGAGAAAGAGAGACAGAAAGTGAGAAATCACCCCCCAGGGGGGATGGCCATGCCGCAATCCCTTCTCCTCCATTCTCCTCTCAGGATCTTGGGCACGCACACACATGCGCCCGGCGTGAGTTTAAGCCACCAGGTCCGACACTCGAACTGTGGTCGACTACATAGGAGTTCAGCAACATAGCCATTACACTAACTGCTGGTCCCTTTTTGAGAGATTTTTGCTATAGGGTGCATGCACTCATCAGAAAGACAGAGAGAGAGACAGAAAGCGAGAAATCACCCCCCAGGAGGGATGGCCACGCCATAATCCCTTCTCCATTCTCCTCTTGGGATCTTGGGCATGCACCCACATGTGCCCAGCGTGAGTTTGAGTCACCAGGTCCAGGACTCGAACTGTGGTCAACTACATGGGAGTCCAGTGACATAGCCATTATGCTAACTGCTGGTCCCACCTAATGTATTCAGATTAATCCAGGATCTGAACCCAGGCTTTCCGTATGGCTCCAGTATTAAACAGCTACTCCCTACTGCCTGTGGCATGTGGCAGGGCTCCAAAGAATTTTCAATCAATTATTTAAAATGGATGTAACTAGCCTGGGCTTCAAGGACTCTGAACTTATATATTCACAGTATAAGAAGTATGACATCTGGAGCCAGACTACCTGGCTTTGAATGGCAACTCTGCCATTGTGAACTCCACAGCCACAGGAGTGATCTTTGTTTGCTATTTACTTATAACAGTTACTAAACATTATTGACAGCTTACTACGTACCAGGCACTGGTCTGGGTGTTTTACCTGTTCCAATAAGCCTGTAAGTTAAATACTGTTAGAATTCATTTTATCATTGGGAAAACCAAGGCCTAGAGCAGTTCAGTAGCTTGGCCAAAGTCTCACCACCATGTGTGGTCGAGAAAGGATTTACACCCAGGCAGCGGGCTTCAGAGCTAGTGCTCTTAGTCACTCTTGCACACTGACAAGCATACCTACTCCATCATCTAACTACCACATACACTAAGGCAAAAACCATACTGCAGATGTTATTATTTCCACAAATGAAAGGTCAGGACTCCTAGAACACTTCAAAGAGTGTAAAGAGATCATTAACCTCTCCAAGTGGTGTTCTGGACCCAAGAAGACTAAGTAAGAGTATTCCCTTTACCCTAGCTACTTTTCAGAAAGGCCTATCACTTAATCTTTGACTTTACTTATTAATTTTTAGATTTTATCCATAAGGTGTGTTTGCTGAACAAAGAGAGACAGAGAGAGTCAGAGAGAGGGAATGTGAGAAATCACTCCCCTGGAGGGGGTAGCCACGCCACAACTCCTCCCCCAGTCTCTTCTAGGGATTTTGGACACATGCACACATGCCTGCCGTGTTTTTCAAGCCATTGGGTCTGGGACAGAAACCTCAGATTTGGCCATGTGGGATCCAGTGCCTTAATTACCATGTCACCTGCAGGTGTCCTATTACTCCTGTTACTCCGTAACACCCAGTGCAGTGATCACAATTATTTGTATGACTTGGAGAAAATGAGGGAAGAAACGGCCACAAGAGTTAGGGAGCATTTCAATACGAATACAATACAATGGGGAGGAAATGGTTTTAAAAACTGCCTTCTTGGGGCTGGCAGGTGGCATGGTGGCTAAGGGCACTGAACTCCCAAGTAGTTAACCATGGTTCGAGTTCTGTACCTGGCAGCTTGCTTTCTCACTTTCCCCCTCTCTCTCACTCTGTCCCTCTCTGGTCAAATAAAAATAAATAAATAAAGCTAAACTGCCTTCTTGAGCCCTTTAAAAATAGTAATTATTAATATATACATAAAGTCCCTTCTTTCATATAGATGGATATTCTATTTACTGGAGTAAAAGCATACCTCGTAATAGGGGTTTTTTTTAGCAAAAACTGCCCCAACAGAATAAAAGTTAACTTCAGAAATCAAGGAAAAGAAAAAGATTTTCTATCAAATAAGGCCAACATGAGCCCTATTTACTTAGAAAACTTGCCAATCTGTCCACGTAACACGGCATTAAGGATGGTAACAACTGGTAAAATAAACTCTTAGAGTATGAGCAAACAGCATAAATAGTATAAGTTGTTTCTATGCCCCTGGGATTAGAGGGAGCATATACTGATCCCCTGGGGAACCAGTAGAACTGGCTGAAAAACAAACTTTCCCAGCCTGAGAGCGGCCGGCACTACTCAGTGTTTTTTTGCAGTGTAAGCAATGTTCCTATGGGAAATATTTTCTGGTACATGGATTCTACACGTCCCAAACGTCAAGTATGCTGTGACCGACGTTTTATTTTTTATTTTCGTATTTTACATAGCATTGTCAAATTATACTGAAAGATGACTGTTCCCAAGTATAGGGATACTTTATTCCTCTGGGAGGAAAAGTCCTCTATGGGCAAAGGATTCCTCGTCCCTTACACACATGTATCACTCACGATTTGGACCTGCACATCATGCAACAAAGGAAAGACATAAAACTGTACAATACTTAGGTTTTAAGCACATAGGTAAGAGAGGAATGGTGATCACGGTCTTTGGCTTGGCCTCAGTCAACCAGTGCTTAAGAACAACAGACTTGGGCTTGGGTTTGACAAGCCACAGTCAGTTAAGATATTTGAAAAGTCACAAAACCATCATCGAATAATGAATCCCTTCTGTGCCACACATGAACTGTTAGCAATTGACCAGGCAGCTGTTTGTTATTCTAAGAAGTGAGATTTCTGTAACATTTCAAACTCAGTGCTTAATTAACCAATATTACAAATGTCAACAATTGTTAACAAAGGATCCATTTCTTCTCTGAGCAACTTCAGAACGCAAGCCCAGAAAAATATTCAGATTCTACTAGTCATATCAACTGTACAGACCCAGGATTAATCTACCTATTAAACCAGTGCCAACTATCTGCTACGTACAGGTAGTGTTCTAGGTGCTAGACATACAGTGGGGTATAGGACAAAGTCCTCAGCTCACATTTTATCTGTTGTTCTATACTATAAAAAGTTGTGAATCCAATGACCGTTTATGGGTGTAAACTTTCCTGACAGAGAAGGGGGTTCACATTTATTACTCCCAGTGAAAACATACCTTCATAGGTCTGTCACTATTTGCAAAATTATTGATAATGAATAAAGACTCCTGAAATCTTGATCCTCCGCTTAGCGCTACATCAGCTATCAACTGGCTGACAGCAATTATTATCTGTAGGAAGAAGCAAACAATGTTTTTCAATTGTCTTGTAAACAAATATTTTTCATCATTGTGTATGTGCATGAGTCCCCATATGAAATGCTTCTTTTAACAATTCTATATAGTAACTGTCATGATCTCTGTTCTTCATACATGAGGAATTTAAATGATTCGACTGAAATAGCAACGTCAAAGATCCCAATTTCAAATTTTACTGGGACCTTTCTTGACTAAATGTGAACAATTTTTGAAAAGTCTTAGCACAACCAGATCTAAAACTGTTTTCCTAATGGTTTACTGATATGATAGTGGCCAGGTCTCTGCTTCAGGTTTGTCTTGTTTGTTTTTTTTTTTTTTTTGTCCCCCCCCCCCGGGGGG
>NW_006205516.1:1496213-1500835 GCF_000334495.1 Tupaia belangeri chinensis
ATGGCCATGTCACAATCTCTTCTCTTCCATTCTCTTCTTGAGATTTTGGGCATGCACACACAAGTGCCTGGCATAATCTTCACCTCGCCAGGTCTGGGACTCAAACAGTGGATGGCCATGTGGGAGTCCAGCACCTTAACCACCATACCACCTGCTGGTCCCCAGGCCTTCAGTTTTGAATACTCTTGCTAGGTAGTATCTAGGGCAAAGTTGGGATAATAATGCTTTTTCTTTGATAGCTTATCATTTCTTTTCAGTAATCTGTTAGTGTGCTGGACTCCCAAGTCCAGTGCCTCAGCAACCTTCTTTGTTTTTGGTCAGGGCCTACCTAGTATAGGCAATGGCTTTTGATGGCTTTATTTATCTATTGGCCATAAGGGCATATGTGATTGCTGGAGGGAGAACAGAGAGAGAGGGAAAGTGAGAAATCACCCTCTAGGGAGAAATGGCCACACTGCAACCTCTCCTTTATTCTCCTCTCAGGATTTTGGGCATGCATGCACACATGGCTGATGTGTTTTTCAAGCTGTCAAGTTCGAGATGTGAATTGCCAAGTCGGCCATGCGGGATCCAGTGCCTTAACCACCACTCCACCTGCTAGCCTGGTATTTTTTTTTAATTGCTTTAATTTTTAAAAATTTACCAGAGGCCAATGTGCTCACCAAGGAGATACAGAAAGAGATATAGATAGATAGATAGATAGATAGATAGATAGATAGATAGATAGATAGATAGAGACAGACAGACAGACAGACAGACAGACAGGGACAGGGAGAAAGCATCCCCCAATAGTGCATGATCATGCCATAACCCCCTCACCTCCATTTCACTATTCTTTCAGGATTGGGGGCATGCATGCACATGTGCCTGGTGTGTTTCTTTTTTAAAAAATTTTTTGAGAGGTTTTGCTATAGGGTGCGTGCACTTGCCAGAAAGACAGACAGATAGAGACAGAAAGCGAGAAATCACTCCCCTGGAGGGATGACCACGCTGTAATCACTTCTCCTCTATTCTCCTCTCGGGATCTTGGGCATGCACGCACACACGCCCGGCATGAGTTTAAGCTACTAGGTTCAGGAATTGAACCACAGTCCGTTATATGGTAGTCCAACGACACAGCCATTACACCAACTGTTGGCCCCGTGCCTAGTATGCTTTTCAAGCCACTGGGGCTGGGGCTGGGGCTGGGACTGGGTGGCAACGCCCGGGGACGGGCTGTCAGTCACGTGGGAGCTGGCTTCGTTAACCACTAGACCTCAGGGCCAATCTGATGGTACTTTTAATTTCTCAGGTTCCCTCGGATGAATGCCAAAATGTTTCATGCTAAGATGTGACTAGCTTGATGCTGTACCATTAATTATGGGAAGCAGGATACAGTAGTAGCTATGAGTGCAGACTCTTGAGTTAAACTGCGCTAGATTTAAATCTTAACTTTTTAAAATTTAATTTTTATTATTTTTTTACAATCATTGTGTATCATTTCAGCATACCAAGTACATTTTCCCATCGTGATAACACTGTGCACTAGTCCAGTCAAAGATATTACCATACACAATAACTCTTACCTTCAACAGTTATTCACTGTGTGGGCTTGAGAAAGCTATTTCATCTGTCTGTGCCTCATTTTTCTCATTTATCAAATAGGAATGAGAATCTCTGGTTTACAGAGTTATTATGAGGATTAAAGAGATCATAATTATAATTCCAATCAACGCTTTATTGAGCACTTATTAAGTGCCAGGTACTATTCTACATCCTCATATTTATTAATTCATCTATATTTGAATAAAGGACTTGAGGGAACTGATGCTTTAAATTCTAACAGGGAATTCCAGGCATGCTGACACACCAATTAGAGCAATATTTTGGGAGAAGGTGGGTATTCAAGTGACGCGTCACATAAAAGAAAACAGTAAAAGACCTAACGCCTCTAGTATGCAAAAGTAATTATACAGTAAATCTTTATAGGGAGCACATATTTCTATTAGACTTTTCAGAGTACTGATGACCTTTTTCAACAAGCTGCTTATAGTTGTCTCCCCATTAGTCATCTCTTCTCTACTAAACAGCTGCAATGGGATAGACCATAGCAGTGAGAACAGAAAGATGGCCAAGGATTTCCTATAGCACAAAGAGGCCTACTGAGCCAAGGTGTCCCAGTTGTGGTTTGGTTCAGAGTTGTTTCATCAAGTAAGCACAAAAATATGGAGATGTTTAATAGGACTGGATTGTTGGAAAAGTCATGCTGCATTTTAGCATATAAAAACACAGAAAAATACATCATGACTTTTCCAACAACCAATATCATATAATAAGTGTCTACTATGTGCTAGGCAATGTGCCATACACTACGCAAAGTTTATTTTTAAAATCTCATGATAACCCTGCAAGGTGAAATTTACCCAGTCTCATTTTATAGATAAGGAAACTGGTTCGACCAGATAGATTAACCTCCTGGAGGTCACACAGCAAGTAGGTAGCTGAGCCATGAGTTAAGCCCAGAGAGGTCTGATTCCAAAGTCCATACTTCTCACTAAATCTTGAGACTTCTCTCATTTTTTATAAGTGGGTATGCTAGAGCATGAAATATATAAGCCGTATTACCTGTTATGTAATATCTAGCAAGCTTGTTACTTAATCATCTCATCTAATCCTTGTTAAAACCATATGAAGTAGTTATTAATATTCTTATTTTACATTTGAAGAAACTGAGGCACTGAGAAAATAAAGAAGTAATTTGCTCCAGTGTGTAGTAGTCCTAGAATCTGAAATAAGGCCTGTGATCTTAACACCTATGTTCTAGAACAGCTCTAACCAATAAAAGTATGTGTGCTACATATGTAATTTTTTAAAAGAATTATTTATTTATCTAATTCTTTTCTCTCTCTCTCTCTCTTTTTTTTTAACCAGACAGACACACACACAGAAAGGGAAAGTGAGAAAGCAAGTCCCCAGGTCCAGGACTTGAACTGCGGTAAGCCATGTGGGAATCCAGTGCCTCTAACTACCATGCCACCTGCCGGCCCCATGTAATTTTTTTTTAATTTGCCAGAGGGCATGCATGCTCAATGGAGATGAGAGAGAGGGAGAGAGAGAGAAAGCACCCCTCCATGGAGCATGATCACGTTGTAATCCCTTCTCCTCCATCCCTCCCTCCTTTTGTGATTTTGGGCATGCATGCACATGTACCCAGTTTGTTTTTGAAGCCACCTGTCATGTGGGATCTAGCTGCCTTAATCACCAGGACATGGACTGGCCCACAACTATGCAATTTTAAATTGCTTAATAGCCATGTTAAAAAGAAACACACATGAAATTTATTTTTATATATTTTACAAAACCTAATAGGTCCAATATAGAAAAGAACGGAGGTATTTTACGTTTTTATGAACTTAATCTTCAAAAGCCAAGGTGTATTTTATACTTTCAGCACATCTCCAGTGGGACTAGCCACTCTTGAGGTGCTAGACAGCGATATGTGGCTAACAACTCTTGTACTGTCACCCTGGATCTAAAGACTGAAGACAAGAAAGATGAAGAGGAACTCCAATTTTCACTGACCTGCAGATGTGTCCTCAAAAAGGTCTTCCTTTTGGTATACTCAAAGTTGTTTCTCATCAGAAGATACAAAAGCGCAGATGCTTCATTCCTGGTTGAGCTAATCTTCGAGGTACAACAGTTTAAAACCTCATAGCAAAATGCAGCACACATGTTTACTCTTCCTTTGAAAAAGGCTGAGGGAAACTAAAGAATGGGGAAACAGAAATAAGTATCTGAAAACACCATCATAAAATCAATGGGTGCTTTGAGAATACAAAATCAGCATGAGGCCAAGGCCAGGGCTCTGCCCTTAAGAGAGCCTGAACCACGTAAAGACCAGCATGTGTCAATGATGGAATAATTCAAGTCAGTATTCAAGTTATTAGAAAAATGTAAAGGTACTGAGAATACATGCTATAGATCAGAGAAAAGTTCAAGATAGTCTGAAACATGTACGTAGATTCTCAATAAACATTATGACATGAATAACTAAAATGATGAATGATGGGTCTCAAACAGGACCTTAAAGACGAGAAAGATAGGGACCAGCAGTTAGCGTAATGGCTATGTTGCTGGACTCCCATGTAGTCGACTGCAGTTCGCGTCCCGGACCTGGTGGCTTAAAACTCACACAGGCGCGTGTACGCGCATGCTCAAGATCCCGCGAGGACAATGGAGGAGAAGGGATTGCGGCGTGGTCAACCCCCCTGGGGGGTGATTTCTCGCTTTCTGTCTCTCTGTCTCTCTCTGTCTGTCTGGCGAGTGCACATGCCCTTTAGCAAAAACCTCTACCAAAAAAAAAGATGAGAAGGATATATGTGTATGTGCACACATTTTTTATTTTTTGCCAGAGGGCATGTACACTTGTCAGAGAGAGAGAGAACCTCCAGCAGAGTCTCAATGCTATGATCCACCCCAATCCTCAGCCAGACCTGGATTATGGGCATATGCACACCCAGCATACTCTGGAGGTCTCTGGTCATGACCCTGGAATCTTCCCATGTGGGTGAACCTCGCTGATCATCTCATTTTACCACTGAACCACCAACTGAACCCCACTAATTGCCGATTCTAATGGATCC
>NW_006205516.1:1500856-1512087 GCF_000334495.1 Tupaia belangeri chinensis
TTATTTGACTCTCTGTACCTCATAGCAATATTGAAGTTCTTGGTGCCAGCAGGTGGTGTGGTGTTTCAGGGTGTTGGACTCCCACATGGCTGACTGTGGTTTGAGTCCTGGACTTGATGACTTGCTTTCTCACTTTACCTCTCTCTCTCACTCTGTCCCTCTCTGGTCAAATTAAAATATAAATAAATAAATAAAGTTTTTTTAAAAATTGAAGCTCTTTTATCCTTTGCCATATCCTTGTTTCTTGCCTTTCTACCTCTGTCACTCTTCCCTCTCATCTCCTTTACAGATTCTTCCTCCAATCCCTTACGGTTTTTTTCTCTTATTATATAACTGCTCTTGACCTTTTCTGTTCTTCCTCTACAAACTCTCCAGGGGGAATTAAACCACTCCTATGCTTTAGCTACCACTTACATGCTTATGCAATAGAGGATGACTCCAAGCATAGTTCTCTAATCTAGGACTCTCCCTGGAACACTTAATATATAATATCTATTATATCCAAATATCCCATAGGTGGGGCTGGCAGGTGGCATGGTGGTTAAGGCGGTTGGACTCTCACAAGACTGACTGACTATGGTTTGAGTCCTGGACCTGGCAGCTTGCTTTCTCACTTTCTTTCTCTCGTATCTCTCTCTGGTCAACTTCAAACAATAAAATAAAAAATAAATAAAATAATGACAATGAATAAAATTTTAAAAATATATCCCATAGGTACCTAAAATTCCATACATCTACCAAAAAAAAAAACCCTCATTCGCTTTTACTCCAAATGTAGTCTTTTCCCTATATTTCACATCAGCAACCATAACCCACCTATTATACTATCAGTGAACTGATAACCAAATCCTATAAATTCTATCTCTTCCACATATTTTATATCTGCCTTCTGCTCTCCATATCCACAGTTACTGCCTTGCTTCAGGCCCTCATCTCTTACCTAGCCTATCATGACAAGGCTTTTGACTGCCTTTGGCACTTCCGCCAATCTCACTTCCACAGTACTTCCGAAGAGCTTTTTCATTGCCCATACCCATTCTTTTCTTAATACAAATCTAACTGTGATACTTAGGTGCTTAAAACCCTCCTGTGGCTACCCGATATCTAAAAAACCAAGTCCATCTCTCCTTTTTAAACATTTTTATTTTAGTTTACATTGTTTTTAATTGTGTATACTGTGTTATAAGAAAAGTCCTGATGTATTTTTCTGGTTTGCTATGCAAAAATGTGTGATGACTTTTTCAAAAACCCAATATTTACGGGTAAGTACAACTCCTAAGATAAGTATGCAATGATCTGTTCTCTGTTTACCACTTCAGTCTTGTCTCTTGCTGAATCCACACTCAATCCTAGCTCCACTGATGCAGAGAAGCTGCTGTTGAGTTAGAGCATTTCTTTCTCCTGCCCACCCCCAATTCTCTGTGTGGACTTCTTTTAGACTAATGGTATCTGTGTGTGTGTGTGTGTGTGTGTGTGTGTGTGTGTGTGTGTGTGTACGTTTCTCTCTACTGGACAATAAGCCCTAAAGGACTACACCGTGTCAGTACCTACTCAGTAACTGTCACCCAATAATTGTTTGTTAAATGAATTATTTCAGAATCTCTTTTCTTTAGTTTCTTGTAATATGCCTGTGTTGAACTCAGTTTTCCATAGATGCCTTTATTTAGAAAGTGTACTAAAGAATGGCGATAAAAACCAAAAAGCTTCAAATTCTTCTACTTTCTTAAAAAAAAAAATTGCCAGAGTGTGTATGTGCTTACTGGAGAGAGACAGAGGGTGAGAGTGAGAGAGACAGAGAGAGGAAGTGAGAAAGCACCCCCAGTGAGTGACGGTCATGCCACAATTTCTTCTCCATTTCTCCCTCTTGTTGGGATTTTAGGAATGCATGCATATGTGTCCTGTGTGTTTCTTAAGCTGCTGGGTCTGGACTCAAACAGTATGTGTGGTCATATAGGATCCAACTGCCCTAACTACCACACATAGGCTGGCCCTCACTTTCTATATCAATTAAGTGCAATAATTTGCCATGCAAATAATGATGACGAAATGATTTTTATGCTTAGCTACCCTAATATGCAAACAGATTAATTGAAATTCTTTGTTTCCTTGGAGAGTGAAAAACTTGTACTGTGCCTTTCCACAATGTTAATCCTATCTTGGTTTATTACAGTTATTCTTAAGATGAAAAATTATCAAAAACAGATCAGATAAATCTCTGCTATATCTTTCAGTCATATTTCCTTCTAAAAGCCAAGTTTGAGGTTATTGTTTTTTAATTATTGTTCTTTTTTTTTTTTTTTTTAGAGAGAGAGATTTTTATTACTGGGTGTGTGTGCTCGCTGGGAGACAGAGAGACAGAAAATGAGAAATCACCCACCAGGGGGATGGCCTTGCCACAATCCCTTCTCCTCCATTTTCCTCTTGGGACTTTGGGCACGCACATACATGAACCCAGCATGACTTTCAAGCCACCAGGTCCAGGACTTGAACAGCAGTCCACTACATGGGAGTCCAGAGATGTAACCATTACACCACCTGCTGGTCCCAAGGTTATTGTTTTAAGCAAGGTTAAGTGGATTGAGAATTTAGGGCCCTAGTTACAAGCATCATTGAAAGAAAGGATTCATTCATATGAATATGCATGAGTGCCAACTATTTGCAAGATATTATACAGGACCATGGAGTTATAAAAGTTGGCCCTTGCTTTCAAAGTGCTTACACATGAATATACTAATGGCTTATATATGTCTCCAGCATGGTACTACTACTTGTTTTCTTTAATTTAGTTTTTACTATAGGGTACATGTGCTTGCCAGAGAGAGACAGAGACAGAAAGAAAGAAAGAAAGAGGGAGCAAGTGAGAAATCACCCCCAAGGAGAGATGACCATGCTACAATCCCTTCTCCTCTACTCTCCTCTTGGGGTTTTAGGCATGCATGCACGCTCATCTAGTGTGATTCTCATGCCGCTGGATTCAGAATTCGAACCGTGAAGCTAGCCATTTGAGATCCATCACCTTAATCTCTATGCCACCTGCTGGCCTATGATACTACTTTTAAAAAGAAGCAAAAATAGAAGGAAAACTGGAAATGTTGATCATTTGAAAATGACACTTCAAAAGAGCCTACTCTTTTGAAAAAGACAAAGCGGGGGCCAGCAGGTGGCATGGCAGTAGGGTGCTGCTGGACTCCCACTTAGTTGACCGTGGTTTTGAGTCCCACACCTGACCGCTTAAAATTCATGCCTGGCATGTGTGCATATGTGCCCAAAACCCAGAATGAGAATAGAGGGGATGGAACTGCAGTGTGACCATCCACCTGGAGGCTGTGGTGGGTGGTGTAATTTCTTGCTTTCCCTCTCACTGTCTCTCTCCAGTGAGTACATGTATTCTATGGCATAAACATAAAAAAAAAGAGGGCAAAACATGTTTATATGAAAAGCAGGATTTTAGAGGATTCTTTGTCAGGCCTTCTGCATGTATTTTGTTATTATATAGGGGGATGGTCACGCCGCAATCCCTTCTCCTCCATTCTCCTCTCGGGATCTTGGGCATGCACACACACACGTGCAGTGTGAGTTTAAGCCACTGGGTCCAGGACTCGAACTGCAGTCGACTACATGGGAGTCCAGAGACATAGCCATTATGCTAACTGTTGGTCCCATCGTTATTCTATATTTTATACAAAGGCAGTACTTAAGGCTTCATTAACTGACGTTGGCACATGTCATCATAATGATCCTCTTTCCCCTACTTTTCTTCCCTTTTTGCCATGGAGAGAGCCCCCAGCAGCGCTTACCTTACTGATGAAAGCTCTTAGTGAGGCAAATACATGTTTCAGCGACACTTCAGATTGTCCATTTTTAAGAAACGCAAGATGAATATCAAATACTTTTTTCATTAACGGGTTGTGGCCATCATTATTTAAAAGTTGGCTCTGTAAAACATTAAAAGAAATACAGTTTGCAGAAATACTTGGTTTATGTTCCACTGAAAATGAGAGAACTGACTTTACCAATAATGATTCATGAAACTACTCTTTGGAAGTTTCAGAAACATAAAAGACTTTTAAATACAATTTGAAACTGTTTATGCCATCCTTCAACTTGGAAATTTCAAAATACTATATAAACCACATCAAAAATACTTAACTGAAGCATTTTAAACAGGCGAACAAAATTATTTTTCCAACGCAACACAGCAAAATACAGAACTAGCATGGGGAGAGTGTTTTCTATTAGCCTGTACCATACTGTTCTCAATGAAGAAATCAGTATATTAAAAATGAATATGAGGCAACTGGCCTTGGTATTTCTCTAAGGGAGGCTAAAGAAGAATTAGGGCAAACCCTAATTGTATTTTTAAAGTCTGTCTAATTTACTTTCTAAAGTATATTTAGTACAAGATATGTTTGGCCAATAGTGACAAATTATACCCTCTATGAAGAGAGGGATTACAGTTTTACAGACTATGTGAATTGCTTCAATGCCCCTCGCAAAGAGACATGAAAGAAACAACAACTTGTAGAGGAAGTCCTATTAGTTTGTGAACCTTGTTTTATCATGAGCCAATTTTAGAGCATTTCATTACCTCCAAAATATCACTTAAGTTCATTTACAGTTACTCCCTTTCCCACACTCAGCCTCACAATTAAAAAGTAAGTTAATATTTGTAAAGTACTTAGGGTACTGACAGACATTTACCAGGAATACAGAAATGTTTGCTAAATAAATAAAAAGTATCAGAATGAGAGGAAGGAATACTATGTAAGTCACAAGACTAAATGCCTGTCATATTTACCAAACAATGGAAAATGGATTTGTGTTGCATTTTAATTAAAACAAACCTAGAAACTCATAAAGGGATTCTATTTTTTATTAGTATCTAATTGAATTTTTCCTTTATAAACCTCTTCGAAAAGAAGAGGCCAGGTTTCCATAGTAATTCCAGAGGGCTGAAGCAATTAATGGAATTACTTAGAGAAGGGGGAAAGATTATCTGTATAACTCAAATGAAAGCAGGAAAGATTTTTTTACCTTCGAGTTTTCCCACTAATTTTACCTTCTATTATAGTCACATCATTTTTATATTTTTTATTTTTTTTTTTGGAGAGGTTATTTTTTTTCTTTCTTTTTGCTATAGGGCGCGTGCACTTGCCAGAGAGAGACAGAAAGTGAGAAATCACCCCCCAGGGGGGATGACCACGCCACAATCCCTTCTTCTCCATTCTCCTCTTGGAATCTTGGGCATGCACGCACACGCGCCCAGAGTGAGTTTAAGCCACCGGGTCTGGGACTTGAACCGCGATCTACTACATTGGAGTCCAGCGACACAGCCATTAGGCTAACTGCTAGTCCCACATCATTTTTATTTTTCAAAGCACTCTAACATCCATTATCCCGTTTTAGTCCTTTAGCAACCCTATAAGATGATGGCTTTTACCTTCTTTTAAAAATCATAGCAATAATAATTTGTACTGAGAGATAAATATCTGAGCAGAAAAGCTAACTGCCTGACTAGGGAAACCATCCAGCTTGCCTGGACATAATCTACCCTGACAGGACACCTCTTCACAACAGGTATTTGGGCAAACTGCCACAATCATAATTTGAGCTAACAGTTACTGGCTATCTTACCAAAAGTATAAAACAAAACTGTTTTAAACATCAAAATAAAAGAACAGAATTTAAGAGACAGGACGGAGCTTGAGAGCATATCATTCTAGTCCCCTCACTTTATGTAAGATGCAAGTGAGTCTCTGTGACTTCTTAAGGTCATATAGTCAAACTGCATCTGCCACCCATGTTTCCTGACTGCTTTTTTTTTTTTTTTTTTTTTTTTTTTTACAGACACTTTTTTTTTTAGGGCATGTGTGTTTTCCAAAGAGACAGAGAGAGACTGAGAGACAGAAAGTGAGTAATCAATCCCCAGGGGGATGGCCACACTACAATCCCTTCTCCTCCTCTTGGAATTTGGGGCACTGACACACATACAACCCAGTGTGTTTCAAGCAGCCGGGTCTGAGACTTGAACCATAATTAACCACGCAGGAGTCCAGTGCTTTAACTATTATGGCACCTGCCACTCTTGCCAGTCTTTTTTCTGCCTCTGACTAGTTAATTTTTGTATAACATTTTCTTTGCAGTGATACCAAACGAATTCTAACTTCATTTTTACCTTGAAGCACTGGGTGAAAAATGATATGGTATCTAGGACTGTTAGGGAAACTTCAGTAGCAGTATTGCCTTCAAGAAGTGCTTGGTGGAAAATGTCTGCTTCAGTTGTTGCAGAGCCTAGGATTAAAAAAGTAAATTACACTTTGCCCAACATAGAGATTCACATAATGGTGATGAATGACTTCCTCCCCAAAGACTCAGAGAAAGACGAGCAAGAAAGAAAGACCAGAATACCTGCAGACCTAATAAGTTTTACTGTACTTATTCCTTAATCAAATATGGCCTAGGTTCATCAATTCCTCGAATGTTCACTTCACCTCTGCATTAACAGCTCTGCAACACAGAATGAGGTACCCACTTCTTTGAAGACAAGATTTTAGTAACGAACTGTGTTGATGTCACTAAGAAATAACTTGGGAGGCGTTTTAGGCCTTCCACCAATTATGTGTGCAAAATGAGAAAACCACAGAAATTCAGCTGCATACATCCAGTGGTGCCCTATGGTCAGACATTTTCAATTATTCCAATGATATGACACTTGTTTCTAAACCAGAATGAAAATAAGGTATCTGGGGCAACTGAAGGAAGTAGGTTTATTATATTTCCACAAGAAGCTATGCACTTTAAAACTTGAATTTTTGAAGATCATAAGTCTATTAGCTCAGGGTTTATCTACTTAAGACTTTTAGAAATAATTTTAGGTCTTCCTACAAAGCCAGTTTTGCTGGCTTCCTTTTCTACCACCTCCAGAGGACTGTACAGAAATGAAAGTTTCTTACTCAGAATTTTTTATTAATATTTGCTTCCATTTATGTAACTCTCTAGCTTCCTCAGCTGGGCAAGATTTCTCTCCTTGTTCTATCTGCCTTGCCGATACTTCAACCTGTCTGAAATACACCTTTGCCAAAATAGCATTTAGAATTTGGACTAATTTCTGCAGTTAACTCATCACATGTAATCCCTTAGTCACTAAATGGACAACAGTAATGCTGATATGTCAACATTTGTTTTATAGATTAACAGGAAGAATAAACGATATCCAACATAAAAAAATCATGGGAACAGAAGTTCCATGGGAAAAAATTTAATTTCTTAAATAGTAACAATAAAATACTATTAGCTAAAATTTTTTAAAAGTCCAGGTATATTTTATCATTATATATTCATGTATGAAGATTGAATATAAACATATAACAGCGATATAAAAATATATCTATGTATGAAAAATAGTTTTTATAGGTTTTGCCTTAGGGTGCTTGCATTTGCTGGAGAGACAGACAGACAGAGTGAAAGGGAAAGTAAGAAATCATCCCCCAGGCAGGATGGCCATGCACAATTCCTTCTCTTCCATTCTCCTCCTGGGATCTTGGGCACGCATGCACATATGTGCCCAGTGTGATTTTCAAGCATCGAGTCCAGGACTTGAACCACAGTCAGCCATGTGGGAGTCCAGCAACAAAACAGCTATGCCATCTGCTGGTCCCCCAAAAAATCATTTCTAATTGTACTGGTGATTTAAATCAGGGCATCTTTAAGGTTACATGGCTGTTTGAAATGGGGTATCCCATACATATTTTCACTTACTATGATTAAGTGTAAATGAACTTTCCAGGCTACTTAGATGCTGAAGCCGGGCCTGCATTACTCCTGATCTGTTTCGAAGAGCTGGCATGGTTTGTGATTTTCGGTCTATTCCAAAGTGTTTTGACAGCCAGGCATCATGCACCCTAAAATAAATGTTAAAGTTAGGGACTGAAGTGCTCAATGTTAATTTTTAAAAAAATTTCTTGCCAGAGGGCATAAAAAAAAGAAAGAAAGAAAGAGGGAAAGCGAGGAAGCGCCCAATGCCCCCATCAGGAATGGCCATGATGCCATCCCTTCTCCTTTACTTCTCCCTCCCCCTGGGATTCTGAGCATATATACACATGTATATGTCTGGTATGTTTCTCAAACTGCCAGGTCTGGGACTTGAATCACACACTTGACCATGTGGGATCCAGCTGCCTTAACTACCACATCACGGGCAGGCCCCTCAATGTTAACTTTTTTAACTAAAAATAAGTAGGTATCCACATAAATATGATACTATGCTCAATTTTCTCTTAACTATTAGTTAGATTAAATGAAGTATCAAAGGAAACTGAATGGAGTTTTTATGTATCTTTGAAATAGCTTATAAGAATATAATTAAAGAATTTAGAAAGAGCTTCCCACTTTTCTCCTTCTCAAAAAAACGGAAGTGGCTAACACCACAATAAGATTGTTTTATTGCACGAAATGAAGAAGAGTAAGAAAGAAGATACTGAGAGGTACACTCAGGGTTGAAATTAGGTGGGGGAGAGGGGGACCCTGAGGTCAGATGCTTAAGAATGGGTACCAATCTAATCTGTTTCTGGATCTGAGGAAATTTGGAACTGAAATTTTTACTCTATAAAGATATCTATTGATAAGATTTTCGAATTTTTGTTTTCCTTTAACATTAAGGTTCCATTAAAAAAATTACAAGTGGGTCATATGTGAACTAAGGCAATAAAAGTTTATTTATCCTCTAATAAACATAGTGAGATAGTCACCTGCATCCTATGGTTCATGGTAACAATGACTATACCAGCTCTAAGTCATGGGGAAAGACAGTGGAAATTGGAATTCTTGTCACTTGAACTGCCTAATATTAGCAAGTTGCAGAGATTCAGTAATAAACCCTATCCAAACAGCTCTTTAGTTTTTGGAAGTGTCATCGAATTTAACTTAAAAAAAAACAAAAAAAACTTTAAGTTCCTTTAAGGACTAACTATACTCATAAAGTATATCTTCCTGAAATAAGCAAGTTACCTTCTTTGTCTTAGGGTCCCTGAAATGTTTCAATGTTTCCTTAAGTATTTATTTTCCTGCTAAGGAAAAAAAAGGATAATATATATGTTCTAGTCACTGTTGGGGATATCTATTTACCTTCATAATTAGTAATTAGGTTGAGTAATGACAGATTGTAGACAAAAGTATAGACCTTACAGTTGTTCTCACTGTGTGATTTCCTGCCTTCCCCTGCATCAAGCCCCTTCTTAAGTCCTTCAGGAAAGATAAGCATCTGTTTAAGTTTAGGGAGATCTCACAAGGTACAAATTCTGCATATCACTCTAGCTGTTACTCCCTTGGAAAACTTAAAAATGTATCAGTTCCTGTTAGTTTAAACTTTGAGTTACAACATGTTAAATAAATCATAGGCATCTTAATATTAACTTGAAATTAATCATCTGAGATTTACATGGCATGACTAAGACTGCCCTCTGTTGGAATAGAAGGAAAAACTGGAAATCCAAGTGCTATGGGAATTACCTTGCTATGTTTCTTTTCCCCATGTACCTAAAGTGAAACAAACATACTCTGGAAAGAAAAATGATAGCATGTTAGTAATATATTGCCATCCTCTGCAATTTAACAAGTAATATTTGAAAAGTCGTAAGTTACAAAGAACAGCTTACTTAAATCATAATAAAATGCATTTCGATACACAGATATACACAGATAACTACTATGGGTCTGCCATATTACATATTTCTACATGTATTTGCTACAATTACATCAGCATCAAAACTCCCACATCTTCACATACAACATCATGACAGGTTTAAAACAAAAACAAAAAACCTGTCAACATAGGTCATCTATTGTGTTCTGCAACATGTTATGGCAAAGGTTTCTAGCACAATCATCAATAATACTTATAAAAAGTTCTTAAGTCCTAAATTTTGGGGCAATTGTTACATTTTAAAAATGACATTGGGGGGCCGGTAGGTAGCATAGTGGTTAAGGATGCTGGACTCCCACATGGCCGACTGTGGTTCAAGTCCTGGATCTCATGGCTTTGTTTCTCACTTGCCCTCTCATTCTATATCTCTCTCTCTCTCTCTGCTCAAATTGAAATAAATAAATAAATAAGTAAAGTTGAATGAAATAATTCTTTAAAATAAATAAATAAATGATGGCATTGGAATACTTCCCGTTATTGAGAATCTCACACACGTGAAAGTACAGACAATAACATACTAAATTACATACCCATTGCCTTCAAGTGTCAACAATTATCAACTAATGGCTATTTTTGCTTACTTTCTGCACTGAAAAGGTTCCCTGATCTTCCTCTACCCTCCCTACCTCCAGTCTTTTTTGAAGCAAATCCCCACCATCATATATTTTCATTCAAAAATATTTCATCACAACCACCGTAGTTTGAAAAAAAATCTTAATTGGTGCTGACAGGTGGCATGGTGGTTAAGGGCACTGGACTCCCACATGGCTGACCGCAGCTCAAGTCCTGGACCTGGCAGCTTGCTTTCTCACTTTCTTTCTCTCTCTCTCTCACTCTCTCCCTCACACTAACCCTCTCTGGACAAATTAAAAGAAATAAATAAATTTAAATAAAATAATTATTTTTAAAAAATCTTAATTGCTGTTAAATCTGCTGACATCATCTGCCAAATTTTGGAATACTAAATAAATGATTATATGTTGGTTATCCCCTTTGCATTTGCACATAAAAAAATCACAGAGGTATACTATTTATGTAAAAATTCCTTGCATCTCATTCTAATTCTTCTTTTAGCTTTTAATAATGATTTAAAAATATTCAGCATTATATGGGGCTGGCAGGTGATGTGGTGGTTAAAGGCACTGGATTCCCACATGGTTGACTGCGGTTTGAGTTCCGGACTGGTGGCTTGCTTTCTCGCTTTCCTTTTTTCTCACTCTCTGTCTCTGTTCAAAGTAAATAATAATAATAATAAATGAATAAATAAACAATGCTTTAAAAATATTCAGCATACAATATAGAACAATTTCTCATTTCCAGACTAGATTTTTCTCCCAAGTGTCTTTACACATACACACACACACACACTGACTCACACATTTCTAAAATGGGTAGACTACTTGGTTCTACATAAGAATCCAAATTCTAAATTTCAATCATTTAAGGTGCTCCATTAACCCAACATCTGCTCCAAAATGAATGAATGAATGATATAGGACAACTGATACCACTTATAGTTTTCCAGATCATA
>NW_006205516.1:1512126-1516106 GCF_000334495.1 Tupaia belangeri chinensis
CTATTATCAGCCAGAGTTTTCTGTATTATCACAAATATTCCATGTCCATGTTTTCCTTCTTTCTACAGGTGAAGAACCTGTATGCTAGTCTCTACACTATAAAAATAATTTGACATTTTCAACTTCATTGGCAAATTAAGTTGTTGAAAACAAAACAGTAGTAATAGCTGGGTTCCCCCAAAATAAGGAGAAATTTTATGAAAATAAAATTAGTATAACTTACTCTAGAAGTATAAGAATGTTTATGAGCTCCTGAGGAGATACTTTATTCCAATAAGTTAAGAGAGTATCTGCAAATGGAATAAACAAAGTGTTAGATTTTGAAGTTATTACAGTAAATTACACAGTGAACCCCTAGGTGCCAATAACCTATCTTCAACAAACATCAACTCATGGACAATCTTGTTTCATCTATATCTTCCTTTTCTTTCCCACTACCCAATATACACACTGTATTCTTCTGAATTAATTCCAAATATATCACTTAATCTGTAATTATTTTAGCATCGGCTTATCCCAATGTTCATATCATTCCTGAAGACAGAGAAAGGGGACATTTTTACTTTAGACCTGAGATTTTTAATAACTACTCTAAATTTTTATGTAAGAGAGTGTGTTCATGTTCATTCTTCTGAGAATATCAAGTGCCTTTGCCTGCTACTCAAAGGGCTCTGCAAACCAAAAAGTTTATGAATGCTACACTTTAGAGGAAGAGACATACTTTTTCTTTTCTTCTTTGCTCTTGGATTAGAAACTCTGATGCCCTATCGGACAACTATTTCAGACACAAAAGTCCCTTAAATCTATTATATATACTTCACTTTTTATCCATTTCTTTCTTTACTTCCCCGAGACATCTACTTACTGATATCTTTTTTAAAAAATTAAAAGAAAAATGTTAAAAATTTGCCACTATTTAACATTCCATTTCTTACTTATCCTACTCTGATATATCTAATAGAGTCCGCAGACCCTCGGTTAAACATAAAAATCTTACTGGCGTCATAAAAATAGGCAAATGATCGAATTTTCAACTGAGTCACAGCTTCCAGAAGATGGGGATACAGGACGAGACTATATGGGCTTTATGTATGGGGGATGCTGGTGAAGGGGCTGGGGTGTGCGGGTTGACTTAGGTACTTCTAGTGGTTTTACAAGATCGTGAATATGGATGTTTCAGTGACTAGAAAATATTGATTATCAAAGACTAAAATGTTAGAGTGAAATTTGATTTGTTTTAAAAATTAAGCAAGCCATTTACTTCCGGTCTCCCCCATGCCTTCAGGTACCTTTCTGCTGAGCCGCTGTCCCAGAAGCCACTGGGTTTCCGGCCGCTGGTCAAAGGGCAACCTGCCGCGCTGTTGCCTGAGGCGCAGCCTTCCCGCTCCTGTCACCCGCTTTTCTGACCTAAAACCTAGTTCCTCTTTCCCAGAAAAAACTCTTGAGACTTTCTGTCTATCCCTGAACACCCCCTCCTCCCACCTAGTGCCCTAAGGCAGCTTCGGAGATCTGTTGGAGAACGTGGAAAGGCTCATCTCTGTAGCGGCCCGCTCTAGTCAACAGCTCTTCGGCCGCCATTTTCTCATCCGCCATTTTCTCAGCGGTACTGTTAATCTCCTCACCAGGCCCTACTATTTCCAAATCGGTGAGATATGATGCAGGCAGGGAACGTGGGTGGAGGAGGCAGGGGAGGCGATAAGGACTCTCCAGGAAGGGATTCAGGAAGGGATTTATTTCAGTTAAGTGTAAATGATCTGTCATCTGACGAATTTAAAAAAGCATGGCTGTTAGTAAAAGAGCTCCATGATAAAGAGCTGTGGCGCTTACAGGCCAAATTAACAAGTTTGAGGAAAGAGCGATTGGCAGACGGAAGGTGGACTGGCTCAATAGCCAAAATTAAAGAGCTAACTGAACAGAAGAAAGTCCTTAATGACACCATTAATGACTTGCGCGAACAGTTAAAGTCAAAGACATGTGACCGCTGTTCAGTGAATGAAGCATACAAGAATAAACTACAGAAAGAATTTTATGATATCCAACAACGAAATCTTAAGTTTATTGCTGAACTCATTGAAGAAAGAAATAAATTAAGAGAAGAAAATAAAAGGCTTTCTTCTGAAAAAGTAAAACCGAAACAGCAAGGTATTCCTATTTCTTTTTCTGATAGCGATGATGATGATTTCATTCCTTGTACTCAAAAGACTATGACAGTTTTTTCAGTCAAGGACCCTGAAGAAGACACTGAGCTGCCCTGGTTTATCAAATCGATATTGGAATCAAATACTGACCAGAAGAACTCTGGAGATAAAAAGGAACTGCAAGAAATTTCAAATCCTCCCATTCCATTTTATAGCCAAGAACTCTTTGAAGTGCCAGAAACTCCTCTTGAGAAAACTTCCTCTAACGACAGTAAGCCCAACACTGGAGGTACTGCCAAGCAGAAGTCATCTGCAGATGTTCCTTTAATATATACACAGGGTGCTCAGAAAGAGTTTGTATTTCAAAGTGGCTTAAACTCTCTTGAAAACAAGATTGACCAGCCAAAAAAGAAATGCGAAACAAAGGCCACAGAGACCTCCACGCAAAAGCGTGAAACTCGTATTGACTTCTCTTGGAGCCTTTCCAGTATTTCACCAGAAGACCGTCCAATTAAGATAGTATCTGAAACTTCAGAGGAAAATATGCCCCAAAAAAGAAGCCCATGTTCCCCTCCTCCACAGAAAAAGGAAAATCTCTCTGTGAATAACCATCCAAAATCTGGTAGAAAAAGATCAACATGGAACATTCCTACTTACAACGTGGGGTTTAAGGTACGAGATAACATTAACCAGATACTTTCCAGTGAACAACCTGCTTTGAAAATGATTAATAAATCCACAGATGCAAAGTCTGCAGGCATTAAGCCTCAAAGTGATATTGAGAGTGTCTATTTGGGATCTGTGTCAAAGAGAAAAATCAGGATACAGTCAGAAAAAAGGAAGTAGCTTCCCTTTATCTTCTCTGTTAAGGAAAATGCTTTTCTTTTTCCTGAGGACAGTCTTCCTATCAATTAAGACTATATAACTGATAACCCCAACTCTGATTCCTTTTCTCAGGATATACTAGACAAGGAAATAAAGCCTGAAAGTGTTTGGAAAATGACTCTAAGACTTTGAAACAGTAAATTGCCAGTTAATAAAATAGGGCTACAACTAGAGAAGGAAATTCATTATTTGGAAGTCTGTTTCTTCCTCATAAACGTGTAGAGGTAGACTATCCTTTTGCTGAATAAAAGTTACTACTGTTTACGACTCAATAAAAAGGAAAGCCAAGAGGGAACCTGAAGTGTTGTGCACATGTAACAGCTCAACATGTAAATGCATATAGAGTACCTAAAACAGAATATTTACCAGGCAAGACAAAAGTAACTAAGATGTATCCACTGAGAAAGATCCAGGAGCAGACATTTTTCAAATTAAAATAAATATGACTTTAAAGATATACAGTATGACTTTATACAAACAGAAGATAGACATGTGAAACTGACTACATAGTAGTTATTGAAATGTATTTTCTAAAATGATAAAGAAAAAGAGAAAGAAAGAAAAATATGACTAAGAAAGGCCAAATATTTGGCCGAATACTGCAACTGAGCAAGCCCTGACTAATAAAGGCCCAATATTTGGCCGAATACTGCAACTGAGCAAGCAAAGTGAACATTTACAATAGGAGGAAGAACTATGAAGTTCTCAAGAAATAAAAGTCATGGTTTTACCCATGATATAACAGGAAAAAAAAAAAAAGCAGCCAGAGACTTGTCACTGGTTAGCACATTATGTTGTGTATGTGAAGTGTGTGTGTGTGTGTGTGTGTGTGTGTACGCTGGAGTGGAGAACTAATTGAAGTATTTCACTTTTGTCCCTTCACCTTCTTCTTCATCCCATGTTTGTTTTTTTTTTCTTTTTTCTTTTTTTTTTTTTTTTTTTTTGGTTTTCTAGGGG
>NW_006205516.1:1516137-1545266 GCF_000334495.1 Tupaia belangeri chinensis
TGCGCTACTTGCCAGAGAGACAGAATGAGTGTGAAAGCACCCTTGCATAGCCATACTACAGTCTTTTTCCTCCATTTTTCTATCCCATCAGGATCTTGGATGCTCATATATATCTGGCATATTTTTCAAGCTGCCAGAGTTGGGACTGGAACTGCAGTCAACCATGTCAGGTCTGGCTTTCTGTGCATAGTGCTTAACTGCTATGCTACAAGGCTGGACCTCTCCCTTCTCTTACTGTCTTAACTTTCTTTGAACTGTGGTAATATTCAACCACTTTCTTTTTCAGCTCTGTTTTCTGTTTTGTTTTCTTCTTCCCTCCCATGTATCTCTTGGGCCTCATTTTTAACAAAATTTTTTGAGAGAATTCATGTATCATAAAATAACCCATTTAAATAATACACAATACATTATATTCATAGATTTCTGAAACAATCACCACAGTTTTAGAACATTTTGATTAATCTAAAAAGAAATCTCCCAAAGTTAGCCATCAATTTTCATATTTCTCCACTTTTAACCTTGTGGGAAGACAAAACCATTGAGTTGTGGCTGTAGTGTTAACTGATCAATTATCTCCTGGAATAAAATATTAGTGATGTTCAAAATTATTTCCTTCTACTTCTTTCCCAAAACATGGAGACTCATCACATAGCCTCAATATAATCTGAGTTCTACTCTAAATTGTACATTTGTAGAGCTTAAACACCCAGGTTTTTTTGTTGTTATTTTACTTAATAATATAAGAACAGTTCTCTCTTTCTTTTAAGACAGATTTCTGCTACAGGATGTGTAGACTCTCCAGAGACAGAGAGATAGAAAGCGAGACATCACCCCCTTGGGGGATGGCCATGCCAGTCACTTCTCCTACATTCTCCTCTTGGGATTTTGGGCATGCATGCACACGTGCCTGGTGTAAGTTTCAAGCCTCCAGGTCCAGGACTCAAACTGCAGTCAGCCATGTTATGTCCAGTGACATAACCATCTGTTGATCCCTCTCTAAAGACAGTTCTCTTCTTAAAAAATTGTTTGGCTTATGATTTTTTGACTTTACAATGGTACAAAAGTGATACATACTCAGTTGAAACTGTACTGAGTACCCAGACAACCATTCTGTTTGTATAGTATAGTATAATATTTAATAAATTTTATTATAATATTTTCAGTATAGTATTTAATAAATTTTCAGTATAGTATTTAATAAATTATACTAAATATTCATTTAATTATAAAATAGATTTTGTGTTAGATGATTTTGCCCAACTATAAGCTAATGTAAGCATTCTGAATGTACTTAAGGTAGACTGGTCTAAGATATGATATTTAATAAGTTAGGTATATTAAATGTATTTTTTAATTTATAATAGTTTCAACTTACAAGGTCTGTCAGGCAATAACTCCATCCTAAGTTGAGGAACATCTGTACTTTAGAATTTATTATTCAAATGTAGCTGTTGATTTAATCTTTCTTTAATTAGCTATCAACTTATTTTATGTATCTATATTGCTGCATTATTGCAAAAATAAAAGATGTAAAGCAGGTAATATTTAATACTTTTTAAATGATTAAAAAGATAACAAGGATTTTGATGATCAGAACCCAGGTGATTTTATGTTCTTCATTCCTGCATACATTTTTTTTTCTTTTTAGCAAAAATATTGAGAAAAGGAAGTAGAGGGAAGGAATTGTATAAATAAATGTGGTATCTGGGCATGAAATAACCTGATTTTGCTTCCAGAGGATATGCAGTTTATGAAAATCTATCAGCTGCATTTCATCTTGTAATGTAAAGAGGAGCTGGTAACACCAGAAAGTGGTTCTACAGCAAGGAAGAAAAACAGCCTGATGAACTGGACATCAGACAAGACCATTTGGTGATACTGCAAAGACAATGATGCCATTACCTACCTCAGAAAACTCTTCCTATCTTTATGTTTGTTTCTGATTTTCTAAATCCTGGGTCAAATAAAAGCTACAGTATTAGATATGAATTCTGGTTTTTTAGTTTTTTTATTTCCTTCCCATTACATTGGTCATTTAATGAATTATATGCTTATGTAAAAAAGAAAAAGTTTACCACTTTTTAAACTATTGTCTTTAGTAATTAATTTGTAGAATTATTTCAAAGATTCAAGCCTACGTGACTAATAGGAACCTATGTTAAGGTTCATTTTAAGGAATATTTTAAGGTCAGAATCTTCAAAAATCTGTTTCTAATGTGATTATACTTTACTTCCAGATGATGGTCAAGTACTTGTCGCATGAGCGTGTGAACCTGTGAGGGTGGACATGTAGTAGAGTCCATGCTTAATACGCTAGCAGCTCACCTTCAGAAATCATTTTTACGATATACAGGTAGCACATCAAGAGGCTTCTGATTTCATACTGATCCAATCGGTTATAATGGGATATGTTACTCCTTGTTGAACCCTGTCGGGTCTGTAAGATAAAGAGAGGAAACTTCTGAAAGAATATCAACACCACAATTTTCCATTTAACTCAGTAACTTTTTATTAGTCCTATCTGGGAATATTTTAAATATAAATCTATATTTTATATCACCCCTGTGGGGCAAGTGGGCTATTGTACCTAGTAATATCACTGGGAATTACCTTGGGGGTCTTCATAAAGATATAGCCATGAATACTATGTATATTTTATTTCCCTGCACCTTGAATTTTAGTAGTAAAATTTAAAAATACACATGTGGCAGGTTCAGGAAAAATAGCTTTTACGTGGAGGAAGAATTTAACTAAGGTATATGAAAGCATAAGAGAAACATTTTATACTCTTTGATTTTAATCTCTTCTTAGAGTTTATTAAAATCCCACTTCCCAAGCATAGGTCAAGAAATCTATCTAAAAAATGGCTAGTAATATTACTATAAGATAATCAGACTAAGGAGGGCCCAATAATACCTCAAAATCAAAACCTTTACAAAGGAGTGGTGTTCCTATTATTAAATTGTTAAAATACTAGAAGTTAGGCATGAGAAGATCTGACCTATTAGGGGATTTATACAAACAATAACAATTGCCTAAAGAATTTACCCTTGTTAAAAATCAGTAATTTAGTTGAGCTAAACCGGGGATGCACGTTTACTAAGGTAGGATTTACTAAGAAAAAACTTTCACTTGGATCAAAGCAGACCTAGCCTTGTGACTGCTTACTAGCTATGTAACTCTACTACCTAGTCATTTAACCTCTCTGACTTTTCTTTGCCATATCCATGACGGTGCCTGTTGTCCTAATTTTAAATGGTGGGAAATAGGAACCTTTGTTAATAAATTACTATTTACCCAAAGGCTCAAAGAAGTATAGTCCAGTGGTTCCCAATGGGTGGTGCCCAACCAGCAACATCAACATCACCTGGGAACTTAGAAGTACAAATCAGCAGACCCTATTCCAGACCTACTAAATCTCATTCTGGGGGTAAGGCCCAGCCACCTAGTTTTATTAAGCTCTCCAGATGATTCTGATGTATAGCAAGAGTACCCATAATATAGGAGAAAAAGCACTGGAATTAGAAAATCTGGGTTCAGGTATAGCCCTGCTACAGCTTCTGGTTCTAATCACAAATCCTGGTTTTCATCTGTAAATTGAGAGTTGGAGTTTATTCATTTATTTTTATGGGCCCTTATAATGTTATGATGCTATGATTTTACATAGTAGCATGGTAAGACTACTGGTCTAAAATAGGATTGCTCTGTCTTAAAGGCAGACACATCTCAAACTTTACTATTAGGCTTGAAACAACTTGATAAGAGAGTTGGAGGATATATGTTAAATGATGCTGGGATGCAGAAATCGATTTTAAGACCCAATTTCTTTTTAATCCCTAATTAATGTCATTACTACAAAAGAATGAAAGTCCAAATTAATCCTGCCAAGATATGCTTTATTTTAAATGATAAGGCACATTCGATATTTTAAACCTAAATCTTCCCTTTTCTAGAACAGGTTACAGTGTGCTAGGGTTAGAGGAGGTATTCAGAGTTAGAGCTCTTGAAGATGAATGCCTTACTTCCTATAAATAGTTTTAAGATCTCTAACTAAAACCTGTCCGGATAGAAAATAACTGCTAAAATACCCAAGACTTATGGGATGATTTTTACAGACCCAGGATAGACTACAGGAGATCAGAGTGCCTACTATTTATATAAAGAGAAAGATTACCGTAGCCTAATATACAACTACAGTTATTCTACACGTTTAGGTTCTTACATTTTCACCAGTGTTTCCCTGGTCTGCAAATCCCATTGCTCCTTCTGGGATGAGGGAACCTCTTGAATCTTCCCTCTTAATTCCATGTCCATTTTGGAAAGACCCATAAGCTGGAGAAAAAAAAAAAAGCCAAGTCCTTGTTAGCAACAGGAAAAACCATCAAAAATATATTTTAAGAACCAGATTAAGTAACAACACAGTAAGATTTTATTAAACTAAAGTGTGAAATGTATATATAAGTGTGAAATGTATATATCATATCAAAACACATAAGAAACCAAGTGAAGGTTAAGCAATTTTTTACTTCTCAAAACACTTTACTGTGTATAAAACTATAAGAAATTTCTTGAGTGTCATAAAATAAAATCACATAATTCAAGAGACAATTTTATAAAGAAACTTGGACCCAAGAAAGGGAAATGTCTTCCCTCAAATTAGTGACAGGTGGGACCAGCAGATGCCATAATGGTTACATCACTGAACTCCCACATAGTTGACCGCAGTTGAGTCGTGGAACTGGCAGCTTAAAACTCACACTAGGCATGTGTGTGTGCGTGCCCAAAATCCTGAGAGAAGAATGGAGAAGGGATTGCAGTGTGGCCATCCTTCCTAGGGGGTGATCTCTTGCTTTCTTTCTCTCTGTCTCTCTGGCAAGCGCATGTGCCCTATAGCAAAATTCACTCTTAATAAAATAAAAATTAGTTAAGGTAAGAGTATTGGAAACCAGTGTTTTTCTCATCTTCTATTTCTTCAGTACACCAAACTATGTTTTAAACCAGTTTAACCAGGAAACCTAGGCAAAGAAAATGGGCTGCAAGTGTCATATTTTAATTATATTCTAGTAGAGATCATGCTATGTATAGTTTTATTTATTTATTTTTTGGAGAGGTTTTTGCTATAGGGCGCATGCGCTCGCCAGAAAGACAGAGACAGAGAGACAGAAAGCGAGAAATCACTCCCCCAGGGGGGATGGCCATGACGCAATCCCTTCTCCTCCATTCTCCTCTCCGTATCTTGGGCACGCACGCACATGGACCTTGGGCACGCACGCACATGGACCTGGTGTGAGTTTAAGCCACTGGGTCCAGGACTCGAACTGCGGTCAGCTACATGGGAGTTCAGTGACATAGCCATTATGCTAACTGCTGGTCCCTATATAATTTTATTTTGAAATAATTTAAAAACTACAGACAAGTACAAGGGACATGTCTAAATATTCATTCAATGTGTAGAGGGCTTACTTACCAGTGTCTTTGTCAGTGCTCAGACTCCCTCTATTTGTAGGTGAAGTAAAGCCACATGGAAACTCATCCCTGGATGCCTATAACAGAAAGTGATAGCTCTGTTATTTTAACAAATTTGTATACCAGGATAGAAATCTGAATGAACAGATTAAGATAGTACTCCAATTTTAAATAAAGCTCAGTGTGAATGTCTAAATCAGTTACCAGTACTTAGTATTTAGGAGACTGTCTTTACAAAATAGCTACTAACATCCTGTCAACTCTGGCCAAGTGACATAACTCTAGATGGCTGCAACCAGTGCATCCTAAACATGGTTCAGTTCTCCTTCTTGGAACCAGGGGCAATGCTAGAGGTAGGAGTGTGACCAGAAGCCCTAGGTGAACTTGAGCTAGAAAAGAAAGAACAGATGAGTGAAATCATTCCAAATAGCACTGTCAAATGTATATGGAGTGAGTGTAAGCATGAGCTACTGTGTTTGTGAAGAATGGCCAGCCTCATGCCTAGGGAGGCAATGCAGCATCCACATTCAGGTGACTGCCAGGATCGGCAGCTACAAGCAAGCAAGGCATCAGGCAGGCTTAACATTAGCTTTCACAGGAACCCAGGACAGGCTTGACAAATTGGCCGGAACATTTCCTAGAATTTCCAGGGGAAGCTTAAAAGGTCACAATTTAACCTGTCACTCAACAATATGATATAACTACTAAGAGCACAAAGATGATCTTGGGTCATACAGAACATGGGGTGGGGGGCAGGAATTAATAGTCCTACTGGGCAGACTGCCAAGTGTACAATTCACACACACACACACATGCACTTTTCTTTTTTGCTAGAGGGTACGTGTGCTTGCCAGAGAGAGAAGAAAGCACCCTCCCCATGGGTAACGGTCACCGCACAGTCCCTTCTCCATTTCTCCTTATCTTTGGGACTTATGGTCACACATGCACAAACACCTCGTTTCTCAGGCTGCTGAGTCTGGGACTTGAACTGCACAGTTGGTTGCTCATGTGAGATCTGGCTGCCTTAACCATTAGTCCATGGAGCCAGCCCTCTGACATATACATATTTATATTTAACTTGTCAGAGGGTGCGTGTACTCACTGGAGACAGAGAGGGACAGTGAGTGAGGAAAAGTGGAAAAGCACCCCCCCACCATGGGGGATGGTCATATCCCAATCCCTTCTCCTCCATTTCTCTCTCCTTTTAGGATTCTGGGCATGCACACACACACACATGTCCATGTTTCTCAAGCAGTCAGCTCCAGGATTCCAACTGCGTGGTCAGCCTTGTGGGATCTGGCCACCTTAACCACCATGACACCAGCTGGCCCAAACACTCATACTTTGATAGGGTCATTGGTAAACTGGAGCACATCCAGAAGAATGGTGACCAAGAAAGTAAAATATTCACAATGACAGATGATGAAGTAGAGATATAAGAAAAATGTAGAAGGCACATATGAAAGGGCCACGTGTGCAAGGAGGAACAGATGTGTTCCACGTATCTAGAGGGCAAAACTAGGACCAGTGGATTGAAAACCTTTCAGATCTAATGTCAGAAGGGATGTTTTAACTATTGCAATAGTTATGCCAAATGATAAACCGATCACCTCCAAAGTTCCTTTTCACTCCTAAGATTCTAAGGTGGGGGCGGGGGGCAGGGCACAGACCAAGTGTGGTAAGTTAAAAGGAACTCACCATAAGTGCTGAAAGACTAACAGTGGAGGGGAGCAGCAAAGGAAGACAGTTTAATCCCCAATGCCAGTTCAGTTTTCAAGTCTAATAAATATATGAAGGCATATGAACAACAGAAAATCTCAAGAACAAAACACTGAGTAAAAGGGGTTCATGATATTCTCTCAGATCTTGGCTCATTATTCAAAGCATGGCCCTTAAACCAGAAGAAGCCAAAAGCTTGTTAGAAAGGCAAATTCTCAAGCCCCATTCCAAGTCTACTGAATTAAGAATCTGTTTTAACAAATTCCCCAGGTGGTTTATATGCATGTCAAGGTTTGAGAAGCACTGATCTGGGAAAAATGGTGAAAGTGAAAATGAAGTAAAAAAATGAACTCTTAACAGATCATATAGTATTGGACCGCAATTCCGAATGCATTGAAACAGGATAAAACTTCAACAGAAACACATTGCTACTTACAGAATTAGGCATGGCTGCACAAGAATACAAGGTATCTCGACCTGCTAATCGCTGTATATTTTCCAAAAGCAGTCCAACGAATGGGAGGTACAATTGTGCTATTTTGGCTTGCTGGTTCTAAAATATAATTGCCAACAATTTAACAGGTATATATTACAAATAAACAGGGTCAGCTCCTGTTTAAAGACTAAAAGTGGACTAATAATATCCACAACAAATGAATGAGGCATGAGTCTATTCATGCTGATAGTCTTGAAATAATTATCACAGAACTTCATTGGTATTTGGAATTACAGACAATACAGTGTCAACTCATAGTCCTCAAACATAACCACATAAAGTAAAAGTTTTTTGTTTGTTTGTCTTTTTGTTTTTGTTTTTGGTTTGTTTTTGTTTTTGCCATAGGGTGTATGCATTTGCTAGAGAGAGACAGAGAGGGGAAAAATAAGAAGTCACCCCACAGGGTGGATGGCCATGCCTCAATTCCTTCTCCTCCATTCTCCTCTAGGGATTTGGGGCACACATGCACACGTGCCTGGCATGATTTTTAAGCCACTGGATTCAGAACTTGAACTACTCAATTGGCCATGGGGGAATCCAGTGCCTTAAACACCATGCCATCTGCTAGCCCCCTCTTTCTTTCTTTCTTTCTTTCTTCCTTCCTTCCTTCCTTCCTTCCTTCCTTCCTTCCTTCCTTCCTTCCTTCCTTTCTCTCTCTCTCTCTCTCTCTCTCTCTCTCTCTCTCTCTCTCTTTCTTTCTTTCTTTCTTTTAAAATAGCAGATAATATTAGTCCTGTACTTTAACTCCAGTGAGGGCTGAACTTGGTGGGAGTAGAAACTGTGCTGGCCTTGTTCACTAGTTCATCCCCACTGCCTGGGCACAGAGCAGATGGTCAATGCACACTGGTCAAATGAATAGATGAATAAATGGAAGAAGGGAAAAAATGGCAAATTACTATATTCATTCAAGGAACATTTTCTTGCTTTGATTAAAACCGCTATTAAAATAATGTGATCTTAGCACTCCTAAGTCAATTATAAGACTTGGGAGACTGATACATTGTATTTATAAATATGTAAACAAAGCTGGCCACTAGTACTCTTAATGAATGTGGTATCTCTTATACAAGTTTATTTACTGCTTTCCTCAGCTGTAGTCATTCCTTACCAAGTACATACATACACCCAATCAGAAAACAGTGGTGGTGATGGCACAAGAGTTGCCTCCCATATTTCAGGACTTTGGGAGGTTTTTCTTTGAGACTTATATAAAGCCTCTTGGACTGCATTATTTTTAGTTCATTGGCTTTCATTGATCATAAAAATAAATTTTCATTGATGCTCACTCATAATATTCTTTACTGCAAACTTCATCTCGAATATATCATCTTAGAAGAAACTTCCTAATATGATACCTATGATTGTTTGGGTATCCTTACCTTGTGCTGGTATCTAGTATCAAATGCATGTTTTATTAAAAGATTCTTTATAACAGAGATAGCTGTGTATCTGATCTCATAATTGTCTTGAAGAGCAATGGAGGTTTCCCTCAGAAGTAGACCAACCAAGAAGTGATGCTTGCAATACTCATCTGATAAATTGTATTCAAGATTTGAATCTGCAGTATAATGAAATTTAAAACCCATTCATAAAAATGTTCATAAAATTATGATACCATTAAAATACCATATATATTATTTAATAATATTATGTGATCATGCTAGCAAGAATGATCATTTTTATTATTAATGAACCTGAGTGATTCTTTTAGCACAGAGTAAGCATGCAAAATTTTCCAAGAGCACTCGTGATGAGGGCTAGAGGATAGCTTTAATGATTATTTCAATCAACAAGAAAGTCCCTAGATGGTCATTCCCTCCTCGATCTTTTAAACTCTTAGAAATCTTAGCACAAAAAGAGAATGAAATAATTCTGTGTTTTGTAGTGTCTTAACACATTTCTTTGTATCTGAAGAGATTTCATTTCATCTATATATTTTAGTAATTCTATACAATAATGTTTGATTTACTTATCCATTTATACTTAAAAAGTGAGACAAGGAAGCGAAACTATTATAGACAACTGTCATTTTAAAGGTATTAAGTGACTATTCATTGCATATTGACCTGAATACGATATAAGAACAACCAGCAAAAACAGCCTGTTCTCAACCAATTGATCATTATGTAAATATAAATCTTTTATTTGATAAAATCTTCAAACTATTTATTTTACTCCCTATGAGATCTTCAGTCTATTTTAAATTCTATATCTTAATATCCTGGTTAGGATTTGCCTTATAACTAACTACTCAGAGGGGATTATGATCAAGTTTGGTCATTTCTGCTGCAGGTTTCTACTATCTTCATTTCCTCTCCCCTGCCATTCAATTTAGTTAGGCCACAATGAAGGACATGCTTTATATTCCTTTGTTGGCCTCTTCATATTTACTCTAATGCTATGTATTCAGTTAGGAATTAATTCATGCTGCCAGTAGTCTAATTTAATCCTAAATCCCGATGATCTGTCCACCCCTTCTTTTCTCCTCTTTTTTTATACTGCTTGATAAATACTGGGGAAAGTATGTGAACTATACATGCTAGAATACAATAAGGGGGTGGTTAATTAGAGGTGCTGTGGTTTTATAAACCTTTCTTCTTTGTTTTCACTGGCTGTAAGTCTATCACTAGACAGCAGCTCAGCAAATACTTCCCTAGACACCAAGGCAGATGATTTTTTTCCTGCATTAGTCATGCTCTTTCGTGAATCCCAAATATTTTCTACACACAAGGGCCAGTATAAACTAAGGTGACCTTATCTGGGTAGATTTTTCAAATGGCAGAGCATTTTTTTTTTACTTCAGTGAGTTGAATCAATCTAATCAGGTGATTTCATGCACACCTTCAAAACTCTGGCTATGGAGTCACTAGACAGGGAGAAGGAGGCAAGCTTGAGAGAGGTGACACACACTTAAAGTGGAGAGTCCCTCAGATTCCATCCTTTGCCCCCATGCTGGTCTACAGAGGGAACTTGTTTTCTGAGGACAGATGTTTTAAAGTTGCTTCCTCTACAAACACTCAAGCTTATTTTAAAAGTAAACATACACGCTACCTCGCAGACTTTCTGGGTACATTAACTAAAGCCTCATTTTGGCTTGGGAGGATTTGAAAAGCAAACAAAGCCCCCATCCATCTCAGCCATTCATCAAATCAACTGTGTTTAAAAACAGCAAACTACTTTAGAGTGAACCGAGTTAAACCTACCTACTGAAGTCAAACGGTCCACCGCAAATGAAAAAAAATCTAATTAATATATGAAAAGAAAAAGGACAAATAAAAAACATAGGAACATAAGAATAGTGCTAAACAACAAAGCATTCAATAAAACTAGCAATGGTGATAACTGAAGGCATTTCATAAATTTAGTACATACATGTTACTATTTTACTCTGCCACTGCATTTCTTTTTCCATGCTTTCAGTAGAAATACATTTATACGGTTTTTCTTAATTTAGTCCCATATGACGTTTTAAGCACTACTACAAAGAACAATTTTACTAGTATCGACATATGTGTTTAAGCAGTAATCTATATAATATGCCCAATTTCTTCATACTATGATTATCACCAGTGATAAGGAAATGAGAATACCAATACCCCATCTTCAGATAGTAACAGTTATGAGGTTACCTTCATTCAAACTGACTGGTTTGACTAGAAAACATTATACTACACTAGTGGTAGCAAAAAAAAAAATACAATTTCAAAAATGATGGAAAATGCAAATAGATACCTTGAACTCGCTGCAGTTTAGGTTTTGCAAATGCCATTGGCAAGTTCAGAGGAATGTAATGTTCATGATTGCAAATGGTTTGCAGAAACTCAAACTTGTATTCAGCCAGAACCTATGTGGAAAGAAATTCTATGTTAATTCATATTTAGGAGATAGTATTTCAATAGTTTAACCCAGCGCATTAATCTTCACAGCAAAAGTATCTGGCATTCTAAGCAGAACTTGAGATGTGACCCGTGCAAGAAACAGTTTACATAGCAGGCCCAAGACTATTATCCTTAAGAAGACCTGTTTGCAAGGCTGGCTGTGGGCTAGCACCTGGAAAATTGGATTTTGAAATGTTTCCCGCATGATAAGGTTGCTCTTTCTGTGTCTGCTTAGACCACTTGTACAAACAATGTGATTTATGATGAATATCTACTTTGCTTTCCTTTAAAAAAAATATTGTTTTTCAAATTATTATTATCATTATTATTATTATTATTTAAACTTGATCAAAGAGGCGACCAGAAGATGGCATAATGGTTACATCACTGGACTCTCACATAGTTGACCATGGTTCAACTCCCAGACCCGGTGGCTTAAAACTCATGCCAGGCATGTGTGCATGCATGCCCAAAATCCCAAAAGGAGAATGGAAGAGAAAGGATAGCCAGTGTGGCCATCTGCCCTGGGTAGTGATTTCTTGCTTTCTGTCTTTCTGGTGAGTGCATGCATCCTATGACAAAAATCTCTCAAAAAAAAAAAAAAAGAAGAAGAAGAAGAAGAGAGAAAGAACGAAAGAAAATTTGACTAGAGAAAGAGAGAAGGAAAGTGAGAAAGCAGGTTGCCTGGTCTAGGACTCGAACCGTGGTCCACCATGTGGGAGTCCAGCTCCTCAACCACCACACCACCTGCTGGCCCCTTGCTTTCCTTTTTGAGTCTGGAATTCTTATCAGACTCCACTACATGACCAGCCCCTAATAAAAAGCCCTAATCTCTTGAGTCTCAAATGGGCTTCCTGAAACAAAAACATTACACATGTGTAAATGAAATATTTTTTCATTGCTAGAGGGAGGGTGTGCTCTGTATGACCATTCATAGGAGGGAGAGAGCTTGGAAAACTTGCCCATGGACTGCTACACAGTCCATTTGATCAAGCCTATTTCCCTTACTGATCCAGCTAAGTATCCTTACTGTGTCCCTTTAATGAATCTTAGCCTGAGTATGACAAGATGTTGAGTCCTAGAAGTCCTTCTGGTGAATCAATGAACATGTGGGTGGTCTTGGAGACCCCAAAAATACAGTCCAATATTCCCTGCTACCATGGGGACAGCAAGTGGTGTGGTAGTTAAGGTTGCTAGACTCCCACATGGCCGACCATGGTTTGGGTCCTGGACCTAGCTGCTTGCTTTCTTACTTTCCCTTTTCTCTCACTGTCTCTCTCTGGTTAAATTTAAAAATAATAAGAATAACAAAAAAAGTTAAATAAAGTAATCTTTTAAAAAAGTAGTGATTTCTTTAAAAAGAAGAAAAAAAGGGACCAGCAGTTAGCGTAATGGCTATGTCACTGGACTCCCATGTAGTCGACCGCGGTTCGTGTCCCGGACCCGGTGGCTTAAACTCATGCCGGGCGCGTGTGTGTGCGTGCCCAAGATCCTGAGAGGAAAATGGAGGAGAAGGGATTGCGGCGTGACCATGCCCCCTGGGGGGTGATTTCTCGCTTTCTATCTCTCTGTCTCTCTCTGTCTCTCTGGCGAGCGCAAGCACCCTATGGCAAAAACCTCTCAAAAAAAAAAAAAAAAACAGAAAAAAGAAAAAGAAAAAAAAAAGATACAGCTATACTGGGCCAGCAGGTGGTGTGGTGGTTAAAGCAACTGGCTTCCCACATGGCCAAACCACTGACCATGGTTTGAGTCAGGGACAGGTGGCTTGAAACTCACGCTGGGTGTACGTGCCCAAAATCCCAAGACAGAATGGAGGAGAAAGGATTTCAGTGTGACCATCCCCCCATTTATGAGGGTGATTTCTCACTTTCTCTCTCTGTCTCTCTCCTTTCCCGCAAGAACATACATCCCCTGGCAAAAACCTTAAAAAAAAAAAAAAAAAAAAAAAGATACAGCTATTCTGAGGCCAGCAAGTGGTTGAGGCACTAGACTCCCCATTGGTTCAGGTCCCGAACCTTGAAGCTTTCTTTCTCACTTTCTCTCTCTCTGGTGGGTACACATGCCCTGTAGCAAACTGTAAAATAATAATGATAGATAAAGTTGAGATTAAAAAAAAGGTACAGCTATACTAAAAGAACCTAAATAAAAACAGCAGTTCCAAATCCTCAAGAAGAAAATAAATGTCACCCCTGGTTTCATGCTTTAATGGCTGACATCCACTGCAATTATATCCCTATAACTTACCTTAGGATCTTTGGGACTGAATCCAGATATATAGTCATTTATCAAGTTGAAAACAAATCCTCTATCCATTAATGTCAAACAGCGCTATGGAAAACCAAAACAAAATAGATGATCATTTACATCATTCTAAATGTCTGTCATGTGTAACTTTTAAACATTTTAAATTTATCCCACAATAAGGGATGGCATTTTCATTTTTCCAGGTAATAGAATAATAACGTTCAGAGATTCAGATGACCTTAAGGAAAAAGATGAAGGGCAAGTAACCTATCATTGAAATTGAGACTCAAGGGTCTCAACTATGCATTTTCTTTTCTTTTCTTTTCTTTTCTTTTCTTTTCTTTTCTTTTCTTTTCTTTTCTTTTCTTTTCTTTTCTTTTCTTTTCTTTTCTTTTCTTTTCTTTTCTTTTCTTTTCTTTTCTTTTCTTTTCTTTTCTTTTCTTTTCTTTTCTTTTCTTTTCTTTTCTTTTCTTCCTTCCTTCCTTTTTTTTTTTTGAGAGAGGTTTTTTGCTATAGGAGGCGTGCACTTGCCAAAAAGACAGAGACAGAAAGACAGAAAGTGAGAAATCACCCCCCAGGGGGGATGGTCACACTGCAATCCCTTCTCCTCCATTCTCCTCTCAGGATCTTGGACATGCACGCACACGTGCCTAGCTTGAGTTTAAGCCACAGGGTCCAGGACTCGAACCACAGCCAACTACATGGGAGTCCAGCAACATAGCCGTTATGCTAACTGCTGGTCCCTCAACTATGCATTTCCAAGACAAGATGAATATATATACACACAGACACATACATATATAATATATATATATACATGAAAATATGTACCTATGTACACACACACATACACACATCCAGCTATCCTGCTTCATTTTGGTCAATTCTCAAAGCCCAAAGGGGAGTGTAGAGTAGTAGTCAGTCAGCTATTCACGCACCCTATAGCAAAAACCTCTTCAAAAAAAAAATTCTTCCTCTGTAACAGGTGACAGCTCTAATAGTTATCCTTCTTTCTCTGCTTTCATTCTCCTAGTTAAGGCTTTTATTACCTTACAACCAAGGACTGCAGTTAGCCTTCTAACCAGTCTTTATGCCTCTCATCTCTCTATCTGTTTCCAGATTAGTGGTTTTTTTTTTCTTTTGGAGAGGTTTTTTTTTTTTTTTTTTCTATATGTCGTGTGAAAAAGAGACAGAGAGACAGAAAGCAAGAAATCACCCCCCAGGGGGGATGGCCACGCCGCAATCCCTTCTCCTCCATTCTCCTCTCGGGATCTTGAGCATGCACGCACACGCGCCCAGCGTGAGTTTTAAGCCACCGGGTCTGGGATGCGAACCGCGGTCGACTACGTGGGAGTCCAGCGACATAGCTATTACGCTAACTGCTGGTCCCCAGATTAGTTTTTAAATCCTGGATCTAATCATGTCACCTTCCCGGCCAAAGGCTTTCAGTAGTACCCTGCTGCCTCTAACATAATTCCCAACTCTTTAGACTGGCATTCAATGACATTTGTGACCTTGTCCCAACTTAATTTTCCAGTTTTATTTCCCAACAGAACTCATCAACTTATTATTCCTTCAAGGTGCACAAGGTATTCCAACCTCTGACAGGTCTCTGCTCATGCCAGCCCCAGCAATTCTATCACTACTTCTTCCTAATCCTGCCCATTCTTCAGGGTGCCCCTGAAGTCTCATCTCCCTCAACTATCTTGGCCCACAGGTCCCTTTACTTTTTATTATTTATTTTGATTGATACATAATAATTGTACATATTTGTGGGGTATGTTGTGATTTTTTTTAGTTACATGAATGTAATGTAAAATGACCAAACCAGGGCAATTAGCAGATCTATCAACTCAAACATTTATCATTATTTTGTATTGGGAACATTCAAAATTCTTCTAAATATCTTGCTATATAGAATAAATTACTATTTACTAGTCACCCTACTCTGATTTAGAACAGTAGAACTCATTTTTTTAATTTAACTAATGTTCTATCCTATGGGTCCCTTTAAATATTTGATTCTATACCAGTTTATATTTTATTATTTTTCTGTGTTCTCACCTAGGACAATAAGAATTATTTCTTTTTCTTTATAATCTTTATAGTGCCTAGAATACTCCTGTGAAATAAGAAGAACTCAGCTTTTTAATTTATCTGTTGCCAGTGGATGCATGAGCTTGCCAGAGACAAACCACCCCAATGGGATATAGTCATACCACGATACTTTTTCTTCCATTTCTCCATCCTGTCAGCATTTTGAGCATGCACGCACATGTGCCTGGCCTGTTTTTCCAGGCCCTGGGGCCAGGATTTAAACCACAGTGAGGCCACATGGTATCTGGCTCCCTTTGTCCTGCACTTAATCACTGTATAATGAATGGGCTGGCCCGAGAACTCAGTACTGGATTAACAAATTTGCATGTATCTCCCAGCTCACTCTCTCCTGTTCTCTTTTTCTGCAACTGCCTGGGGTCCATCTTTCACTTGGACTACTGAGCTAGGTGTCCATTCATTCATTCATCCAACAAGTATGTGGAGGACCTACTGTGCTTGAGACAACGTATTATGTTCTAGAGAAGTACAAACTTGCATAAAGGTAAAGACAAATCGTTAAAATCAACACGGTAAGAAGTGCCATGAAGCATGTAAAGGACGAGTAAACAACATAGGGGGTGACTGACACTGCATGGTAAGGTTAGGTAAGAGCTGAGCCTAAAAGACGAGTGGACTCCACCAGGCACACAGTTGGTGTTCTACCTGGTTGTCCTGATGCTGGTCATTTGCTTACCTTATCCATCATCATCCAACAATAAAATTAGCCAAAAAAGTTTGGTGTTTCTCAACTGCACATAAACCAAAATGCAAATTCTTTGACCTAACATGCAAGGCCCTTCCATCATCTGGCACCAGATGGCCTTTCCAGATCTTTCTTCATGCACTGTAAACTTGCTGTACAGTGACTTTTCCACTTGTCCTTCAATACTTCCTGAATACGCATGCCTCATCTTTTCTCAGGAACCCTCTACCTGTGACACCCTCAATTTTCATCGTAGCAACTCTAAACAAATTCTTCCTGTCTTTGTTCATAATGCCTAATCATAACCTCTCCATTTCTTGTTTTTCTGTAATACCGTGTCTGTATTTTCGATGGTACAGTTATTGCCTTTATTTTGTAAATGTATTTGAATGTGACTTATAGGGACAGCCTCTCACATCTTCAAATCCCCACAGAGAAGACAAGTAAATGTTTGGTGACTTAAGTAAATATAATATTGCTATTAAACCAATGATGTTCATGGTAAATTTTAAGTTTAAGCTCCAAAAAAGAACTAAGATCTTACACTTTGGATCTGAATCCATTTCACCTTAAAAAGATAAGTGTGTGTTTGCTTTTTAGTATACAAAAAGGCTTATATAATAGTGTTAGAACCTGATGTTAATTTTGACAAATAGAAGTCTCATGTCAGAAAATGATATTCTCGAGATCTGAACCTAGTTGTGAATTTTGAATTAAAAAAAAGGGTGTGTTAGACAGTAAAACTGTGTAGATGAAATAATGACCACTAGGTTCTTGTTTTTCTTTTTTTAGAGGCTTTTGCTATAGGGCGCGTGCACTTGCCAGAGAGAGACAGAGAGACAGAAAGCGAGAAATCACCCCCCAGGGGGGTTGGCCACGCCTCAATCCCTTCTCCTCCATTCTCTTCTCGGGATCTTGGGCACGCATGCACACGCGCCCGGCGTGAGTTTAAGCCACTGGGTCCGGGACGCGAGCCGTGGTTGACTACATGGGAGTCCAGAGACATAGCCACTACACTAACTGCTGGTCCCAACCACTAGGTTCTTAACATAAAGTTGATAGATGCTGAAGAGCTGTGAGGAGAGGGAAGGTAGAAAAAAGCAGGCATAGCCTGGGACAATGGCATATGCCTGTAGTCCTAGCTACTTAGGAGGCTGAGACAGGAGGATTGTGACATAGTGAGATCCTATCTAAAAATAAATAAATAAATAAATAACAAAATAACTAAATGAGTTATACAGTAAATCCATAACTATCCTCCCTGATAAGTCAAATATTGACAGTATTCACTTTATAGAACAGTTGCAATCTAGCACTGTTCCTAACATATGGACAATAATAAAACGTAATAATGATAAATGTGCTATCTTTCATAAATTTAGAAATTTCTTATATCTCTCAAACGAAATAACATCACTGACCAAAACTAACCATTTCATTTAGACGTATTAGCCACATAGAGACTATGGTTATATCACCAAACATGTTGCTTTGGTTCGAAAGTTGTAAACTCAAAAGCTAATATAACGGGGGTCAGAGAAACTATTTAAATATATAAAGGGTGTCAGGGGTGGTGAGTACTGTGGCCATCTAAAAAGTATGAGTTTCACCTAAAAGAATGAAAATTGGAATATTTTGTTTGTTTCTGAAAAAGGTATACTGAACACTGGCTGGAAAAAAAGCAGGTATTAAAATATTAGTACAGAGACAAAAAGAAAAAATTAATTCTGACAATGTGACAAGAAGGAATAACTGTGATGTCCCTAAACAACACAGCCTAGAAAAAGAAAAAGCTGACAACAGTAAGGACAAACTAGAAAAAACCATATGCATCTCATTATAATTATGTTTAAAAACCTTGTGTAAAATAAGCAAAGCCACTTATATGGGATCTCTGGTTTAATTAACTCACATTTTAGGGGGGAATAAAACAAACTTGTTTGAATTGATCCATCAATTCAGTCAAAAGAGTTACTCCAACAGCTTTATCAAGACCTACCCAAGTCTGTAGAAATTATTTTTCCCCCTTCGGTTTTCAAGGCTGTATCAGTGAAGAGAGGTTCCTTACCATGTTCCAGCTACCTTTAACTCACCTTCAGGAAGCTAGCCAAACTATAATTCACATTTCTGGACTCATCGGGAATCTCCGCATAGCGAATAGTCACATGCTGAATTATGGCAAGAAGCAGCGAATGTAAGACATGATGATATGCCTCAGGAAATCTCTGGCCTCTGGGAAGCTTGAATTATAAAGGCATAGAAAAGAGTCAGAGTTCCAGAAGAGTCTAAATCAATTGCCATTGTACTTTCAAACATAGTCTATATGTTTAAATATGCTTTAAAACCGAAGCACAACTTTTCTCCCAAGTTAATAATGACATCACTAGTTCAATGTGTACTTTACTGTAGATCGTTACTGGAGCTATCCCATTCTCTAACAGTATAACTGACAGAAATTAGCAGGAAGAATGGGTCATTCTGACCCAACTTTGGAATATCATGTTCCTAAGATGCAGACATATCCCAGTTTTTCATTTTTTTTCTGGCACCCAAAGAATGCATGCATCTCAATTCCAGTATACCCATTTTGTGAAAATTCTGATAAAAATGATAAACGGGGAGAATTTTTTTTTTACTTCACAAGTCTTAGCTTTACTATTCCTATAACTAAGAAAATGTCTCTGTACCTTTCAAACAAGAAATACAACTAAATGCATACATTACATTCCAGGAACATATTTATTGTATAGTGCTTTTAACTCTGTACATGCCTTAAGCCTTTTGAAGGAAAAGGTTATGTCTGATTTGTGCTTGTTCTCCACATGAATCTTTCCACCTGAAAAATTTTTTAAATTATTTATTTAATTTTTATTTATTACTTCATTTATTTTAATTTGACCAGAGAGAGACACAGAGAGAAAGAGAGGAAAAGTGAGAAAGCAAGTCACCAGGTCTGGGACTCAAATCACGTGGGGGTATCCAGCACCTTAACCACCACGCCACCTGTTGGCCTCACCTTAACCACCATGCCACCTGTTGGCCCCACCGGAGACTTTTTTTTTTGGAGAGGTTTTCACTATAGGGCGCGTGCGCTCGCCAGACAGAGAGAGACATAGAGACAGAAAGCGAAAAATCACCCCCCAGAGAGGATGGTCACGCCGCAATCCCTTCTCCTCCATTCTCCTCTTGGGATCTTGGACATGCACGCACACGAGCCCGGCATGAGTTCTAAGCCACCGGGTCCGAGACGCGAACCGCGGTCGACTACATGGGAGTCCAGTGACATAGCCATTATGCTAACTGCTGGTTCCCCCACCACAGACATTTTTAGATCACAAGATAAAGGCAAAGTTTTAAAGAGAACAAGTTGTATATGGCAAATAATTATAGGCAAGACTGCGTGGAAGTGTCTCTGCAAATGAGACTGTGAGAACATATGAATTTATGTGCCCTAAAATTTCTGTAATACATCTACTGTTTTTGTAAGCAATACTGAAAAAGGTAAGGGCTAAGTGCCCTTAAATATAAAAGGGCATTTGCATATCATGGCTATCTGTAAGATTGGCTTTATTTGTTTAAGTTAAATATACTTCTCATAAATAGAGACAATTCTTATTTGTCAATTATAAATAAAATCAAACTTAAAAACATTATTTTTGAGTGTACTTACCTTAATTTTATTCTCTTCCAGTAAGTATGTGGCCATCGATTTTGCAATTATTTCAAAGAAAAACCATGAGTACTACAATAAATAAATAAATAATTTTAAAATGTTTAATGGTTACCCAAATCTTTAAAACTTAGCAAAGTTTGACAAATCAACCTGGATCTCATTTCTGAACTAATAAATTACTAACATTTCAGTGATACCAATTTACCATCAAAATCCCACAGAATACCTTCAAATTGTTTTAGCAAAAAGCTATTACTGGGACCAGCAGATGGCATAATGGTTATGTTGCTGGACTCCCACATAGTCAGCTGTGGTTTGAGTACTGGACCCAGCAGCTTCAAACTCACACAGGACACGTGTGTGTGCGCATGCCCAAAATCCTGAGATGAAAATGGAGGAGAAGGGATTGCACTAGGCCAGACTCCCTTGGGGGGTAATTTCTCACTTTCTGTGTCTCTGTTGAGCGCATGCACCCTATAGCAAAAATCTCTCTCTCTGAATAATAAAAAAAAAAAGCTACTACTGTACTTCAGTAGTAGTAGACTGGTGATGTACAAAGGGAGGCTGGGGACAGGTGTCCTACTAGGGAGGGTATTTTATCACTGATATTCTTTGAACTGTCCACAGGCAGTGAAAAGCAAACGCACTTTTTTGTTTTCTTTTTAGGTTATGTATTTCTTCCTTGAGCAAGAGAGAGAGAAAGAGGTACCCTCAACAGAATTATGATGTTACAATCTACCCAGTCAGGCCTGCTCCATGGACACATGCATGTCTGGCATACTCAGGAAAGTCTTGGGACATGAATTCTAGACCTTCCCATGTGACTCAGCCTTACAGGGTACTGCATTATCACTGCACTATCATCTGGCTCCTATTTTGTTAACTGCATTTTTAAATTTTTTTTTCTAAGAATTACTTTATTCATTTATTTATTTTTATTTTGGAGAGGTTCTTTTTGCTATAAAGCATGCACGCTTGTAAAGAGACAAATAGAAAGTGAGAAATCATCCCTCAGGGGAATGGTCATGCTGCAATCTCTTCTCCTCCATTCTCCTCTCAGGATTTTGGCCACATACACATGCACCGGGGGTGAGTTTGAAGCCACTGGGTCCAGGATTCAGACCGCATCAGCCACGTGGGAGTTCAGTGATAAAACCACTATGCCATCTGCTGGTCCCCTAATTTTATTTATTATTATTTTTCAATTTGATGAGAGAGACAGAGAGAGAGAGACAGAGACAGAGAGACAGAGTGAGAAAGTAAGCCTCCAGGTCCAGGACTCAAACCATGGTCAGTCATATGCAAGTCCAGCACCTCAACCATCACACCACCTGCCGACCCCATTACTGCCTTTACATTTCCAACAGATAATGAATCTTTTTACCACCTGTGCTCTGAGGTGGACCTAACCCTGCCCTATGTATGACACTGGCACAGCCTAGGTGTTTGCCTGTAGTTTGAAGGGTGTAGAGAAGCCTTTAAGCAGATATATCCCAATACCTACAATCCTACAATGGATAAAATAATAAAAATAATGATGATGAGAAAACCTACCATTTATTGAGTGCCTGTTATGTGCCAGAAACTATATGTTAAAGGCTTTCCTTATATTTTAGAAATGAGGACTCGAAGGCTCAGAGATTCTACGTAAGCGGCCCCCAGTCACAGAACTGTTCTGTGGTGAATACAGGATTCTCACCCAGGTCTATCTGATCCAAAACCCTATTATGCATTTGACTGTGGGCAAGGGGTGAGTCGGGAGGGCAAAGAAGTCTGTGGGTGGGCAACTTCAGGGACAGGATGCGAGGGCAAAGGGGTGAATAGAGGGAGGGTCATGTGAGAAAATGATGAAAGACTGGAACTGACATGGGAGGCTAGTGAGTAAGTCTGTCTATAGCTGTGCTTGTTCTCGGTTGTGTCCTGTGTCCTTACCTTTAGCAGCTTGTTTATTGCTAAAAAATCCGCAGACTGTTTCAATATTGCTATCATTGTAGTAGCCAGGGTTTCATGTATCAGCTGGGCCTGAGGGGCACTTGGTTTTTCAGGTCGGAAACTGTACTACAAAAAGAAAGAAAGAGAGAGAGAGAGCCGTAAGATGAAATTGTCAAATAAAACAAATCGCTCAGAAAGAAAGCTCACTTCACAAACCTTTATGAAGGATCTTAAATAACTATCCAAGCCTTCTTCATGGCACTTTGATACGATATGTAAGAGCACCCTGAAACAACATTCACAAAAGTCAGATGTCATGCTACAATGATTACCATAGTTTGACTGTTAAATGAGATGATCATGTCTAACCTTAAAAATACCTAACATTGCCTAAACAATTAAAAGGGAGATGATTGCCTAAGATATAATGGTAGTTTAGCTCTAACATATATTTCAGCATCTAACATGCTCAGGGTCTTGGAAAATATATTTCCTGGTTCAAAAGGATACCATATTTTGGCTATAGGTGCTTCATTGCCTTTCTAAATCTCTGTATCCATTCGAAGTATGGTCATAGTTACTACAGTAAGAGACCTCAAGTAAGATAAATATTGAGATCCCCTCTAGGGAAAATAAAAGGAAGACAATAGAAAGATAAAATGAGAAAAGCATGTCAATAGATGAGGGGGGGGGGAGAGAAGGAAGAAACAGGGCAGGTATCTGAGCTTAAATTAGAAGTAAATATAAAATGCAGAGACAGTCCTAAAGGGAAGAGTCGAGAAGGGGTTCTCAAACTTCGGCATGCATCAGAGTCACATGAAAGGCTTGTTTCCAAATTGCTTAGCCTCTCGCCCAGAGCTTCTGATTTTGTAGGTCTGGGGTGAAGTTCAATAATCAGCATTTGTGATAAGCTCTCAGGTTATCCTGATGCTGTTGGTCTATGAACCACATTTTGAGAACTACTGGAGTAGATTAGTGCTTCTTAAAAAAGTTTTTTTAGAGGTTTTCACCTTAGATGCGTGCACTTGCTGGAGAGAGACAGAGACAGACACAGTAAGAGGGAAAGTGAGAAATCACCTCCAGTGGGGATGGACACACTGCAATCCCTTCTCCTGCATTCCCCTCCTGGGATCTTGGGCACACACCTACATACACCCAGCATGAATTTCAAGCCACCAGGTCCAGGAATTGAACCACAGTTGGCCATGTGGGAGTCCAGGGATGTAACCACGCCATCTGCTGGTCTCCCATTTTTTGAGAAATTTTTTTCTATAGGGTGCATGTGCTTACCGGAGAGACAGACAAACAGAGAGTGAGAAACCACCCCCCAAGAGGGATGACCATGCTGCAATCCCTTCTCCTCCATTCTCCTCTTGGGATTTTGGGCATGCACACACACATGCCCAGCGTGAGTTTCAAGTCACTGGGTCTGGGACTCAAACCACAGTCATTCATGTGGGAGTCCAGAGTCTTAACCACTATGCCACCTACTGGCCCCAGTGCTTCTTAACTTTTAACCAGACAATCCCAAGAAGTACACAATGTGCACATCTGTGTCAGCTGACGTCTGGTGGAAGATGCTGTTGTGACAGCAGAGGTAGCAAAGTCAAAAACATCCAGCACTGAGCTCATGATTTTTTTGAAGTTTTCTGTTTTAATTTCAAAATTCAGGTGCATTCTGCATTCTACTCCATGATATAAGCTTGTTTTTTTGTTTTTTGTTTTTGTTGTTGTTGTTGTTGTTGTTGTTTTATATCCCTTATTCTTTCAAGTTAAAATGGATGGTTTAGGGTCATGTTCTGTGTGGGGGCTGTGTGGCTATTTAAATTGATTAAAATTAAAACTAAGCACAATTCATATTTAGTTCCTCAGCTGAACTAGACTTATTTCAAATGCTCAATCGCCACAGATGCCCCTCGCCAAGAAGATCTGCAAATGCTTGGAAGCATGTTTTGTTGGCAACTGGGGCAGGAAGGGGGTGGCTACAGACATCTAGTGGGTAGAGACCTGGATGCTGCTAAACATCCAACAAGAAACAGCACAGCTTCCCATAACAAAGAATGATCCTGCCTAAATGTCAAGGTTGAGAAACTCTGACCTAGGATATCAAGTCCAAGTGGCTACCACATTGAACAGCACGAGTGTAGAATGTCTACATCATTGGGGACAGTGCAACTGGAACTTATATATTCATCTCTCTAAATATCTAAAACAAACATTAATGTACGTGAATGGAGAAATACATACATTACAATAATAGTAGAGGAGTTCAATACACCCCTTTGAACAATGGATAGATGAGCCAGACAGAAAACTAAGGAAATATTGGGTTTTAACTGCACTGAGACCAAACAGACGCAACAGACATACATAGAACATGCTGTCCAACAGTAGACAAATACACAATCTTTTCATGTGCACACAAAATATTCTCCAGGATAGACCATATGTCAGACTACAAACCAAATCTTAAAAAAATGTAAGAAGAGGGACTAGCAGATGGCAATAATGGTTACATCCCTGAGATAGTCCAAAGCAGTTCAAGTCCTGGACCTGGCAGCTTAAAACTAGTGCTGGGTGGAACCAGCAGTTGGCGTAATGGCTATGTCGCTGGAGTCCCATGTAGTCGACCACAGTTCACGTCCCGGACCCAGTGGCTTAGAACTCATGCTGGGCGCATGTGCGTGCGTGCCCAAGATCCCGAGAGGAGAATGGAGGAGAAGGGATTGTGGCGTGGCCATCCCCCCTGGGGAGTGATTTCTCGCTTTCTATCTCTATGTCTCTCTCTGTCTGGCGAGCACATGTGCCCTATAGCGAAAAAAACTCTCAAAAAAAAAAAAAACCCTCATGCTGGGTGTGTGTGTGTGTGCATGCCCAAAATCCCAAGAGGAGAATAAAGGAGAAGGGACTGCAGTATGGCCATCTCCCCGGGGCGGGGGGGTGATTTCTTGCTTTCTGTCTCTCTGACTCTTCAGTGAGCACATGTGCACTATAGCAAAAATCTTGCTCTCTAAAAAAAAGTAAGAAGATGGGGACAGCAGGTGGCATGGTAGTGAAGGCACTGGATTCCCACATGGTAGACAATGATTCCAATCCCGGACTTGGTGGTTTGCTTTCTCACTTCCTTTTCTCTCTCTCTCTCATAAGGGCACATGCCCTATAGCAAATTAAAAGATAAAAATAATAATAAATAAAATTAAATAAATAATTATTTTTGAAAAATGTAAGAAGATTGGAATCATATCTTAAGACAATATGCAATGGAAACACAACATACCAAAACCTACGGAATACTGCAAAAGCAGCTCTAAGAGGGAAGTTTATAGCCATGAATACCTCCATTAAAAAGAAGAACAATCTCAAATAAGTAGTTTCTTTGTATTGTAACACCCAAACTCACATGGTGCAGTTGATAGGAACGTCATCTTCATGGGTCATATTTGTGAGAACTCGGAAGAGTTGCATAAGGATTACAGGTAGAAACTGTATCATGACTTGAATCTCCATGGCATGCAAACACTAAAATAAGTCATTATTAGTTAGAAAAACAAACAGAAATATGATATAATTGCAAATGTGAAACAATAAAAAAGTTAAGTAATGAGAGATAGATTGACTAGACCATAAACTCACTTTCAATGTGAGCTTCAAGGGACAGGGGACTTTGCTTTGTGAAATGACTTAATCCACGCCTCTATTTGAGCACTCAGACTTTGTTAGTTTATTTCATAATTAAATAATTTATTGAAGATAACAGGTTTAGAAAAAAAGCCAACTGACTCTTGCTAAATCAACACTCAATTGCGGGGGGCAGTGAATAAGGAGGGGTGCAGATGACAAACATGTTTGAAGATACTAAAGATGCACCTACTAGCCCCCCTGCATTCTGTATGTTTTACACAAAACTCCGAACCATCAGTCAATCTAGTGAGAAGTTAAATGGGATTCAATAAAAAGTGCATTTATATGTAATTGGCCTTACACCAGTACCAGCTACAGAACAGAGGCTGTTTTGCAGTCTAACATTCTCTTAATACATTCCTTTGAAGTGTCAACACTGCTGATATGTGTGTTACAAACATCAAAAAGAAGAAAAGTGTTCATATATACATAGAAAAGATACAAACATCCACACTTGTTAAATTTGTCTTCTTTCTTCCCTTCTCTTCACATTCTTTCACTCACTCCCTGAACTAGTCAAGCAAAAAGTAAATGAATAAATTAAAAAGATATAAACCACAGAGTGCCTTCTACATCAATGCCACATGTAGTGCTATGGAAGATATAGAGATGGGTATGTTGAGTCTCTGTACTTTTGGAACTCAACAACTTAGCTTTTGTAGTCTCCTTTACTTTTGTTCCATCTTTCCATCCTCCTCCTCACCATGCCTATTATCTGTATTCAAAACAGCTTAACAATGTCATGTTAGACCTTTGTGCAGTTTCTCTTTAACCAGATGTGGAGGTTATTATATTGAGCTCAGGGAACCCATGGTCTATCCTTCAAGTTTTTCCTTTCCATACAACCCTCTTTTCTATCCTTCCTGCCATCACCCCTTTTCATGACCGTCTAATCTATCACCCATATAGTCTAATAGCTTTCTAGTATGTCTGCACATAGTTTCTTTACAACCTGAATATATCCAACTTTCCTATCCAAATTAATCTTATCTTCTTCATACATTAGTTACATTAGACTAACTCCTGCCAAGATTTTTTGGATGCCTTTCCATTACCTAGGGCAGTGGTACTCAACAAGAGGTCACTCTCCACCCCCAGGGGAGATTTAACAATGAATGTCTGGAGACATGTTTGATTGTCACAACTGGAGAGTGCTACTGACATCTAGTGGATAGAGACCTGAGATGGTGGTAAACATCTGATAATGAACAGAACAACTTCCCATAAGAAAGAATGATCCTGCCCAAAATGTCAATAGTGCCAAGGTTGAGAAACTCTGACCTAGGATATCAAGACCAAGTTACTTAAGACCCAGCCTACATTTTCAGCCTCAACACTCACCATTGCTTTTTACAGAGCCAAACTGGTTTCTGTGCTGTTCTTGAATATATCACCTGCATATCCTTGTGCCTTTGTTTACCATTTTTTAGCTAAATCCTTGCCACCACTCCAAGGCAATTTCAAATCCCTAGTTCAGTGAAATCATTCATTTCTCACTCAACAAAGGCATATCGAATGAACTTCCAATACTCACACACACACACACACACACACACACACACACACACGCACACACCCCAAGGAAACAACCATGTTCTCTGCCATCAAGCAGTTCACAGTCTAAAAGGGATAAAGACAGGAAAGTAAATGATTGCAAAACAAAGAGATAATATGACAGTGTTGCACACCACTATGCAAAGAAGCAACTGAGCCTACAAGTGCATAGGGAATGTCAGATATGGCTTCAGAGAGAAGCAAGGTTAAAGGGTAAGTAGGATAATGCCAGGTAGGGAAGAGGGATGAGCATTCCATGCAGAATTGATCTCCCTGCTATGGGTGTTGCATCCCTATCATTTACTCTCAACACAGACGCCACTGTTCTTTTTGAAATGCAGATTAGATAAGGCTGGTTTCTCTTCATTATAAACAAAACAAAAACAGACCACTATTGGGACCAGCAGATGGTGTAATGGTTACGTCGCTGGACTCCCATGTGATCAACTATGGTTCAATTCCCAGCTCTGGCAGCTTAACACTTACTCTGGGCGTGTGTGCGTGCATGCCCAAAATCCTGAGAGGAGAATGGAGGAGAAGGGACTGAGGCATGGATATCTCCCCTGGGGGGCGATTTCTCACTTTCTGTCTCTCTGGCGATCTGGCGAGCGTAGGCACCCTATACACACCCTACCACAAATCTCTCTAATAAAACAGAAAAACAGACCACCATGAACGAAGAGCTGTCGTGGGCTTTCCATGCCTACTTTGAACCCTGCCTATCTCTGAAACGCATTTCACGGCATTCCCCCTGCTCGCTGCTTACTGCGTTCCAGCTCCACAGTCTCCACTCCATGTCTGTCCTTTACACGTGACAGCAGAAGGTATTCTGAACTACTGAATGTTCTGTCTTCCTTTTACACAGCTTTATCACCTGTGGTCACCTTCCACTCAACAGTGTCTTTTCAGCTTGAAATGTCATTTCCTCAGATTGACCCTTCCAGACAATCTCTCTAGAATGTGATCTAGTCACATCAGATTCCACTAATGTGTTCTGTTTTCTTCACAGCAATCAACTCTATTTTTATTATTATATATTTTAAAGATTTTTGCCATAGGACATGTGCACTCTCTGGAGAGAGATGTGAAAGATAGAGGGAAAGTGAGAAATCACACTCCTGCCCATGGAGGATAAGCCACATTGCATTTCCTTCTCCTCCATTCTCCTCATGGGATCTTGGGCATGCATACACATGCACCCAGCATGAGTTTTAAGCCACCAGGTCCAGGACTTGAACCACAGGCAGCCATGTGGAAGTTCAGCATCTTAACTATTACATCACCTAATAGCCCTCATAATTTGTTATTTATTTATAAGCTCTCTACCCCAACTAGAGCAAGTATGTTTTCTGAATTGTTCCCTTTATAGTCCAAGGACCCAGAACAATGTCTGACCCATAGTAGGTGCTCAATAAGTATTTAGTAAATGGTTGAATAAATTAATAAAATAAGGAACCAAAGGGTACGATAAAGATGAGAGCCCTCTAGTCTACAGTGATGCCTCAGTTCATTTGTACCCTGTATCACACATTTGACACTTGATCATATATTTCTTTGGACTATTATTTGTATTACTGACATACTGTCATTTAATGGAGATGTTAAGTCAATCGATGAAATGATGTCATTTATAGGAACAGCACATAGAAAGGCTTGGTAGAAAGCACAGGACTTTAAAGTAGGCAT